>NC_091436.1:111607676-111721976 GCF_964237555.1 Oryctolagus cuniculus | reverse complement strand
CCCGCCTTAGTCTTTCATTCAAGGTTAAAGTGCCATGCAGTTTTTAAAATGTGAATTTTGCTTTCCATTTACAGTCATCATAGCAGTGAATAGTTTTAGGCAAGGAAATGAATCGCAGGCATTTCAATGGATTGCAAAGCTGGAAAAAATTCATTAACATCTCCTTTATCCAGTAACAAGCCATGTTTTTATTCACTGGAGAATTTAAGGGAAACTTTTATAGAAAGCCTATTGATTTTGCTTAATAATATGAAAGAAATGAAGGTGGATTGCCAGGTACAAATTTCTCTAGCAATTATGAAGGCATAAAAAAAATCACACCAGCACACTGTTACATATTGAAACATACCCAGTAGCTGTTACTGATTCATAAATGCAAATCCAAATTAAAACTATTAGAAAATGTAATTACTCCCTGATGATTTTTCCATGCATATTATATAAACAAAACAAATAACATTTCATTCAGCTTAGAAAGCTTTGTGTGAAAGCAGCTTCTAGGCTTGCTATATACCTCTTGTATATTATCCAGTTTCTAGCTGAAATTACCACTTTAAAAATGACTTAAAAATGTATTATATTATTTATGTGTATGTGTTAGGTTCAGAAAAAAAACATATACAACAGAATTTTAGGGCCAAATTTTTTATTCTGACAAAAATCTAAGAGGCAATAGCTGAAGGCTTTGTCATTGTTTTTCTGTGAAATTAAGTTTCTATGAGGGTTATACAAGTTTTTTAGAAGTTATGTAGGGGGCCAGCTCTGTGGCTCAGCGGAATAAAACCCTGGCCTGCAGTGTTGGCATCCCATAAGAGTGTCGTTTCTAGTCCTGGCTGCTCCCCGATCCAGCTCTCTGCTATGGCCTGGGAAAGCAGTGGAAGATGGCCCAAGTCTTTGGGCCCCTGCAGCCACGTGGGAGACCCGGAAGAAGCTCCTGGCTCCTGGCTTCAGATCTACTCAGCTCAGGCCACTGCAGACATCTGGGGAGTGAACCAGTGGATGGAAGACCTCTCTCTCTCTCTGTCTCTCTCTCTCTCAGTCTTTACTTCTCTGTGTAACTCTATCTTCAAATAAATAAAAATAAATCTTTAAAAAAAGAAGTTATGTAGGACAGGGGCTGGCATTGTGGTGCAGTAGCTTAAGTCACCTTATGCAGCACGGGCATTCCATATAGGACCCTGTTTGACTGTCAGCTCCTCTACTTCCCATCCAGCTCCCTGCTGATGTGCCTCTGAAAGCAGCGGAGGATGGCTCAAGTGCTTGGGCCCCTACAACCATGTGGGAGACTTGGATGAAACACCTGGCTCCTGGCTATGGTATGGCTCAGCCCTAGCCATTGCAGCTATTTGGGGAGTGAACTAGCAGATGGAAGACTTCTTTCCTCTCTCTCCTTCTCTTCTTCTCTCACTGTAACTCTGACTTTCAAATAAATAAACTTTTTTTAAACTTTTATTTAATGAATATAAATTTCCAAAGTACAGCATATGGATTACAATGGCTTCCCCCCTATAACGTCCCTCCCACCCACAACCCTCCCCTTTCCCACTCCCTCTCCCCTTCCATTCACATCAAGATTCATTTTCGATTCTCTTTATATACAGAAGATCAGTTTAGCATACATTAAGTAAAGATTTCAACAGTTTGCTCCCACACAGAAACATAAAGTGAAAAATACTGTTTGAGTACTGGTTATAGCATTAAATCTCAATGTACAGCACACTAAGGACAAAGATCCTACATGAGGAGTAAGTGCACAGTGACTCCTGTTGTTGACTTAACAAATTGACATTCTTGTTTATGGCATCAGTAATCACCCTAGGCTCTTGTCATGAGCTGCCAAGGCTATGGAAGCCCCCTGAGTTCACCGACTTTGATCATATTTAGACAAGGCCATGGTCAAAGTGGAAGTTCTCTCCTCCCTTCAGAGAAAGGTACCTTCTTCTTTGATGACCCGTTCTTTCCACTGGGATCTCACTCGCGGAGATCTTTCATTTAGGTGTTTGTGGTTGTGGTTTTTTTTTTTTTTTTTTGCCAGAGTGTCTTGGCTTTCCATGCCTGAAATACTCTCATGGGCTTTTCAGCCGGATCCGCATGCCTTAAGGGCTGATTCTGAGGCCACAGTGCTAAACAAACATTTTTTAAACAGAAGTTATGTAGGACAAAAATAAAAATTGTAATATGGCGTACGTACCCCAAAATGCATAATTTGAAATCATTTGGATAGGCAGTGGAGGATGTAAAGAAACATGTCATATGTACTATGTAAGATGATTTCGAAAAGTTTATGGAAAATGGAATTAAAATATGTTGATTTTAATGGATGTAAAATTTTTTTGAAATTCATGCATGGTTTTTTTTTTCAAAATATACATTTTCTATGTTATTTTAAGATCCCTTTTATCAGTCTGATATAAAGAAATTTGCAAGGTTTTTTCACTTCCTATGCTGTCAATTTGGTCTATTCAGTGATTAGTGTTTTGTTTTATTTTATTTTATTTTTTTGACAGGCAGAGTGGACAGTGAGAGAGAGAGACAGAGAGAAAGGTCTTCCTTTGCCGTTGGTTCACCCTCCAATGGCCAGCACGGCCGGCGCGCTGCGGCCAGTGCACCGCGCTGATCCGATGGCAGGAGCCGGGTACTTATCCTGGTCTCCCATGGGGTGCGGGGCCCAAGGACTTGGGCCATCCTCCACTGCACTCCCTGGCCACAGCAGAGAGCTGGCCTGGAAGAGGGGCAACCAGGACAGAATCCGGCGTCCCGACCGGGACTAGAACTCAGTGTGCCGGCACTGCAAGGTGGAGGATTAGCCTAGTGAGCTGCAGCACCGGCCAGTGATTAGTGTTTAAAAGAAGAAAGAAAAAAACAGGCAATTGATTGAAAATAAGAAGTTAATCCAAATATTTGAGCAGTTTTTTAATTTTCTTGAATAAGCTATCTAGTTAAAATAATTTTTATTCACTGTGCAGACAAAATCTAACTAAGTGCTTCCTGTTTAGGTAATATATCAGTTTTATTTCTTTTGTTTATTCACATTCCCTTTTGATACTATTAGTTGCTATGCTGAGTTTTGGGTTATATATAAAAATATGAAGAAACTTTAAATACATATTTGCTTTTTGTGAGGAGGACACCTAATGCTTGATCAGATTCAAATCTATTATTTAGTGTTTTCCTACTCTAAATTCTTTTGTTAGAAATCTATTATTACCTAATTAGAGAAACAGGAAATTCTATTGTTTGAATAGAATGTGACTTCTGAACTTATGCATATATTTAATCTCCAAAGTCATGCATTAATGATACCAAAAGTGAAGTCACTTAATTCTATTATGGCATTTAGGAGAAGGGCTAGTTGGAAGGATGGTAGTTTCTGCTAGAGGGCTGCTCATAAATTATTTCATTAATTTTATGTATTTATCATTTATTTTATATTATTATTCATTGTATATATTTATTTATAGATTTACTTATATATGTGTTAGAAAGACAGGGAGATAAACACAAAGCTCCCACCTATTGGTTTACTCCCCACATGCAAGTAATGCCTATAGTTGGCTAGGCCAAAGCCAAGAGTTCTGTCTAGGTCTCTTATGTGGGTGGCAGGGAACCAACTACTAGCAATATTGCCTGCTGCCTTCCAATGTGTCCATTAGCAGGAAGCTGGATTTGGGAGCATAGTCAGGACTCAGACCTAGGCACGGTGTTATGGAATGTGGACATCTTAAGTGGCATCTTAGTTGCTATGCCAAATGCCTACTCCCAGAGGGCTGGTTATAAAAATCAACTTGGGGCTGAGCACTGTTTCCTTGCCCATCATATGATTGTTCCTCTGCAGAGTCCACCATTGCCAACCTCTGGCCTCACCAGAGGCTCAACCAGTGTTGGACTGTGACCTTCCAAAACATGAGTTAAGATAAATTTCTTACTTTGTAAGAAGCCTGACTAATGGATTTTGTTGTAGAAATGAAAAGGTAACTAACATAGAAAACTGGTACAGGTAAGGATTCTTACTCTAGCAACATCTAAATATATGGAACAGTCTTTGTAATTGGTTTACTAGAAAACTTGGGGAGAGTTTAGAGGAGTGGGCTAGAAAAAGTCTATAATGCTGTAAGCAGAACATTCTGGAAGGTTCTGATGAAGGCTTAGAAGAGCAGCATGATGATAAGAATGGAGATAGTTAGAGCCATGCTGATGAAGTTTCAGAGAGAAATGAGGATTCTGTTGAGAACTGTACTAAACACCACCCTTGTTATGTCATGGCAAAGAACCTGTGGCCTCAGAATCAACCCTTGGGACATTCAGATCTGTCTAAAAGGCCCATGAAAGTCTCACAGGCATGGAAAGCCAAGACACTGTGGCAAAAACAACCTAAATGAAAGATCTTGGTGAACAAGACCCCAGCAGAAAGAATGGGCCATCAAAGAAGGAGGCACCTTTCTCTGAAGGGAGGAAGGAACCTCCACTGTGATATGGCTTTGACTAAACAAGTTCAGATTTGGTGAACTCAAGGGGCTTCCATAGCCTAGACAGCTCATGGCAAGAGCCTCGGGTGATTACTGACGTCATAAATAAGAATGCCAATTGTTAAATCAACAACGGGAGTCACTGGGCACTTGCTCCCCATGTAGGATCTCTGTCCTTAATGCGTTTTACTATGAGAGTTAACGATAACACTACTAGTCAAACAGTACTCTATATCTTGTGCGGTTGTGTGGGTGCAGTCTGTTGAAATCTTTGCTTAGTAAATACTAAGTTGATCTTCTGTATATAAAGATAATTGAGAATGAAACTTGATGAAGAGTGGGATGGGAGAGGGAGTGGGAGATGGGAGGGCTGCGGGAGGGAGGGAAGTTGAGGGGGGAAGCCACAAAAATGCAAAAGTTGCTCTTGTAAATTCACATTTATTAAATAAAAAAATGTACAGAATTGACCTTCTGTATACAAAGATAATTAACAATGAATCTTAATGAAGAATAGGATGGGAGATGGAATGGAAGGTGGGATAGTTGCAGGTGGGAGGGCGGGTATGGGGCGAAGAACCGCTATAATCCAAAAGTTGTACTTATCAAATTTGTATTTATTAAATAAAACTTTCTATAAAAAGTGTGCTTGTGACAGGCAAATACAGTAAAGAGATATCTTGTAAAATAAATTAGCACAGGTACAAGGAAGCTATGTGCTAATAAGCAAGACAACAGGAGAAAGATCCCAAAAACATTTCAGAGATCCTTGAGGATACCACTGTCATTACAGTCCCATCAGAGATCTAGAAGTGCAAACTGATTTCAAAATTCTTCCAGGCCAGGATTCTTTTTCTGGAATGAGCTCCAGGGCACCCTGCTCACCCAGGGGCAGCCTTGGATTCTGGCTTGCTAAGTGTTCCTGGACTGCTGTGGCGAGGGTTCAAATGGGCCCAGGTACAGTTTGAGCTGGTAGCAGACCTTGACATCATCTTTGTGATGCCAGTTTTGCGGTGTTAGAGTTGGATTGCTCTTGCCACCCCAAAAACACTCCAAGAGACCTTCTCTCATGCAATTAACAAAGGGTAAGGTTTATTGATGATCCGACATGTCGGGGCCCCCATCTCAGTACAGGTGAGCGGCCCCAAATAGTCTTGGGTTGGGGTTTTTATACACGTTTAAACAAAGAAAATCAATCATTGCATAGATCAGACAGTGGTATAGAGTAAACAATTGATAAAAGTTAAGTGATTTTACAATCAGTTGATTTATGAATATAGGGAGTACAGGATATCGAGTACCATAGGAATGCAGCCGAATGTCGATAAGGAACACATGGTGGGGTCAGAGTTCCAGGAGGTCTTACTTAGGTGAAACTAAGGTTACGCTTACATTGGGGTAATTTACTGACTGACTTTAAAGAGAATGGCTATGCAGAGCAAGTCTAAGGAGGTCAGGAAAGTTCACCAGAGGAGGGGAGGGGGGGCAGGAGCAGCTTTTAACTTTTTTAACCCTTCAGTGGAAAGAATACGGCAGTTATGGGATCATGGTGGCTTTTCTGAGATTTCAAAGGAATGCCTGTAAGGTCAGGCAGAAGTGAGCCATACCCAAAGTTGGAGCCCCTGGAGTCTAGTAAAGCTATGGGAGCAAAGCCAACGTGGAGACTCCAGAAAAGTCTGGATACAAGCAATGTGAAATGCCCATTGGGGAAAACTGCAAACACTGTGCTGTACCAGTCTTGGAAAGCCACAGAAATCAGCTTGCAGCCTGATGGAGCCGCCAAGTGAGCAAAGACCCAAAGAGCCATGGTGGACTCCACTTTGGTCAAGTAATGTGTTGGAAAACCCAAGGGTCCAGGCAGAGACCTGCTACAGGACAACAGTACCCCTACCAGGAGAGCATCAAGTAGAAATGTGGGAGTGGAGATGCTGTAGAAAGTTCCCATTAGAGAACTACTTAGAACTGCAGAGACAAGTCTCCAACCTGTGTGAAGTAAGGCATGAGCTGTGAGCAGCAAAGGGTCGGAGCTACGCTACCCTACAAAGTTCCCTGGATATTGGACATGGAGATGTAAGGTTTAATACCAGCTTCTGAATTTTGGACTTGCTTTGGTCTGAGTAATCCTTTCTATTTCCTTGTCTCGCCCTTTTGGAATGGAAATGCATACCCTGCACCTGTCCTGCATTTGTATCTTGGAAGTATATAACTTGGATTTTTATGGACCCACAGCTGGAGTTAGCCTGAGTTCAGTTGAGACCTTAGGCTTTTGAATGAATATTAGAACTGAGTGAAGACTTTGAGACTATTGAGAATGAAAGTAATGCACGTTGTATAGGAAAAGGACATGAATTTTGAGGAACCACAGGTGGAATGCTATGGTTTGAATAGGTTATGGCTCCCAAAGTTGTACAGATGTTTAACTCCCAAAGTCGTAATTTAATGATATTTAGAGGGTAGAAACTTAACCCAATTATGCTGCCTAGGAGGTGAGACTGATGAGAAGTCCCAAGGTCACTGGGGGCATGCCCTTGGAAGATAGTTCTCATGATAGGGTTGGTTATAAAAGCTGAGTTGGGCCTTGCCAGTCTCTGCTTCCTGGTTCTCCATGTGGTTTTTCTTCCATACATGCTCCACCCTTGCCATACTCTGGCCTCACCAGAGACTGAACCAATGGGGCCACCCAGTCTAGGACTATGAAGCTCCAAAACAATGAGCAAAAACAACCCTCCTTCCTTTATAAGTGGACTGACTAATACAGTGAATTTTCCTTTTATCTAGAGTAGGCTTCTGTTTCCTTAGTGCCAAACAGTTCAAATATTTAACTCAATGACTATCACAATCTTGGAAAACTCTGGGTTTAGAAAAAGTGATTTCCAAACAAAAAATGGAATTAGCATTTGGGTGATACTAAGTGGAGACAGCAGTGCTTTTTTTTTAACCTTTTTTCCAATTAAAAATAAAGTGATGTCTATCTTTAATGGAAGCAGACGAACAATTAGGGTTAGGAGCACATTTGGACAAGATGCATCATAGGGCTGTTTAGCATGACTGTAAGTCTATAAAATACTCAAGCCTTTATATCCTAAGTGGATTTTATTCTTTATTTAAAAAACACCCACATTTTGCTGTGTTGTTGAAAATATTTAAGGGGCCAGCGTTATGGCATAGCAGTAAAGCTTCCATCTGCAACACCAGCATCCTGTTTATGGGCACCTGTTCATGTCCTGGCTGCTCCATTTCCAATCCAGCTCCCTCCTAATTGCCTGAGAGAGGCAGTGAATGATGGCCCAAGTACTTGGGCCTCTGCCATCCACATTGGAGACACAGAAGAAGCTCCTGGCTCCTGGTTTTGGCCTTGCTCAACCCCAGCCATTGTGGCCATCTAGGAATTGAAATAGCAGATGGAAGATTCTTTCTCTCTCTCTCTCTCTCTCTGACTTCCAAATAAATAAATCTTTTTGTAAAAGAAAAGTATTTAAGATTCTTGCATTGTCATACTCTTACCTTGTACTGCAATGAAACTCAGAATTATAATACAAAAGAGGAAGGCTGGGTGGTGAGGCAGTGTTGGTGCAGATGGCTGGGATACTTAAAATAGGATTTAAGTAGACAAATCTTACACTGACATATAAGAAAATGTCTTCAAAGGACTCTTTCCATCTGAGACGTCAATAAAGCAGTATATAATTGTGTAGTAGGACACCGAGTAAGAAGAAACAGTTTTTAAAATCCGGGTAATATCTTAGATATGCTTTAAAATCTTTAAATTGTGAAATACTTTAAACATAATAGAAACTTACAGAAAGTTACAAGATGTCTGTGTAGCCATCACAGAAATTGCACAGAGATGAGGGTACTTTAACATGTTTGTAGAAAAATGGGATTGTCAGATACTTTTATTTTGGTACAAAATGTTTTTGAAATACACACACTTTTTTTATAACATACATTTGTTATAACAGATGCATTTACAGATTCCTTGTAATATTTTTGCCAAAGCTGTATAATATCTCTCATTCTTTTATAAAAGAATATATTTTATAAAGTAAAGTCTAGTCTTTTCTTCCCAGAATTAGCCTCTCTCCTGATTTTGATGTTTAGCATTTCTATGCATATTATTTTATTCTAATGTGCATGCGCTTTGAAACAATATTTACTTTATTTTGCATGATTTTGTATGTGTCACTTTTGAAAGTTACTTCCCCTGATCTTGACATTGTTTTTAAAGATTTACCCATGTAGATGCTGCATTCATTTAAATTGCTGTGCGGTATTCACTGCATGCCAATTTATTCATCTATTTTCTTTCTGAAAGACAGTTAAATTGTTTCCACATCTTGCCAATAGTGCTCTAATAAACATCCATTTTTGCATCATCTTGTGGATGTGTGTGAGAGTAGAATTGTTAATTCATAGAAAGTGTGCATATTCAACTTTTCTAGGTATTGTCAAATTGTCTTATAAGCTACTGTATTGATTTTAGTGTCATAGCATGAGTACGTAAGAGAAATCATTTCCTAACATCTTTGACATGGCTTTGGGTTGTCTAATTTAAAAATTTCCCCCAACAAATGAATTTAAAATGAAATATCCTTGGTTTGTATTTTCCTTACTTACTTATATGCATTAATCAACTTACTTACATGTTTACTGATTTATTAGTTACCTATGAATAGGTCTAATTTAGTATGTGTATAAAAATAGTCTAAAATAAAATCAATGGATATACAGAAACTGTAACTTTTCCAAAGACTTACAGTTCAACTTACTATATATTGAATGTTGTAGAACATTTTAATACACATATATTGTAAGTCCGAGGTTCTTTTTAATAAATTTTCTTCAAAACTGTCCTGCCTAGTCTTGATCTTTTTCTCTTCTTATGAATTTTAGCAATAGGTAACCAAGGTTTGGCACAGAGTTTATTGAATCTATAATATTGTAGCTACAGATTAATTTGCAGAGAAATGCCATCTTTCACATGTATCCTTCACCATTATAGAATTTTTAAAAAAATAATTTGTCTTCTTTATATCCTCCAGAATTAATACATATATATATTAATATTTAAATTGAGGACATAGGAAACTAATATATATATTTATATATTAGTCTTATATATAAATAAAAACATATGCTTTACAAATCATGGTTTATAAATTTTAAAATTTCCAAACATTTATTTATAGTGGATTGAAATTAATTTGCTTCTTTTACTATGATCTTGTATTCAGAAAACTTGCTGAATTCTATTGTCTTACTAATTTATCATATATTTTCAGATGTTGCTATTGAGCAAGCATATTGATTATTCCTTTGCATATGTACTCAAGAATCTAATAGGCTTATAGAGTACCTAAATGTTTCAATTTAGTTAGCAGGCACTACCAACACTGTTTTCCAAAATAACTGTACCAATTTTCATTCCATCTGGCAGTCTATGAGAATCCTAGTTTCTTCTCATGCTGTCAAATCACATTAAGACAAGATGAAGAAAGGAGCTATGAAAGTGTCAGAAAACAATTAACAAATTGCAAATAGTAAATCCTTAATTGCTAGTTAATCAATAATTGCTTTAAATGTAAATGTATTAAATTCTCCAAATTAAAAGATATAGAGTAACCGAATGGATACAAACACAAGATCCACCATTATATTGTCTGTAAGAGAGTCATTTTAGGCTTAAGGACACATTGACACAAGTGAAAAGATAAAATAAGCTACTCCATGCAAATAGAAGCAAGAAGAGAGCAGAGGTAGCTGTAGTTACACCAGATAAAATAGAGTTTACTGTGTAAAAATAGAAAAGACACAAAGACAGTAATTTTTGGTAATAAAGATGTAAATTTAGCAAGAGATTTTAACAATGGTCAACTGTTTATGCAGCCAACATTGAAACATTGGAATATATGATTATAAAAAAAGATGTTAATAGACTGAGAAATAGACAGCAATATAGTAATAGTAGGGAACTTCAGTACACCCTTTCTACAATGGACAAATCCAGACAGAAAATTAAGGAACAGTGAACTTGAGTAACTCTACAGACCAAACAGACCTAGAAAACTTCTACAGAATATTCCAACTAACAGCAGCCAGATACACTTTCTTCTCAAGTACATATAGAACATTCTCCACACAAAACAAGTGTTAACCTATTTAAGAATGTTAAAAATTATCTTGTTAATTTTCTAACCATAGTGATATAAAACTAGAGGTCAGTAATAAGAGGAGGACTTTTGTGAAATTCACAAATACATGGAAATTAAGTGACATACTCCTCAACAACCAATAGGTCAAAAAAGAAATCATGAAAGAAGCTATAAAGTATCTTGAAACAAACAAAAATGGAAACAATACATACCAAAAACTTATGGGATGCATCCTTGACAATGTTTTGGTGGAATCACCCTTTTAAATTTTTCACATTTGGGAGGGTATGTTGATAGTTCCTTATTATTTCAATATGAATTCTTTGATTATTAATGATAATTGAGTATCATTTAATATGTCTATTGGCTATGTTGAAGTTATTTTTTCAAAGTATCTGCTAAAGTATTTTGCCCACTTTTAAATTGGGTTTTCTGAATTATAGGTAATTGAAAATGTAATTGGCTGGCACCATGGCTCACTAGGCTAATCCTCTGCCTGCAGCGCTGACAGCCCAGGTTCTAGTCCTGGTTGGGGCGCTGGTTCTGTCCCAGTTGTTCCTCTTCCAGTCTAGCTCTCTGCTGTGTCCCAGGAGTGCAGTGGAGGATGGCCCAAGTGCTTGGGCCCTGCACCCCATGGGAGACCAGGAGGAAGCACCTGGCTCCTGGCTTCGGATCAGTGCAGCGCGCTGGCAATAGCGGCCATTTATGGAGTGAACCAACAGAAAAAGGAAGACCTTTCTCTCTGTTTCTCTCTCTCTCACTAACTCTGCCTGTCAAAAAAAAAAAAAAAGATAATGTAATTAAACATTACAAATATAATTGATTTATGGGTACTAACAGTTTATTTGATACAAGTATCCCGCTAGCATGAAATTAACTTTTCTCCCTTTTTAAAAAAGATTTATGTATTTGAAAGGCAGAGTTACACAGAGGCAGAGACACACGTAGACAGAGAAAGAGGTCGTCTACCTACTGTTTCACTCCTCAAGTGGCCGCAATGGCCCAAGCTGGGCCAATCTGAAGCCAGGAACCAGGAACTTCCTTCAGGTCTCCCATGTGGGTTCAGGGGCCCAAGGATTTGAGCCTTCTTCCCCTGCTTTCCCAGGCCATCGCAGAGAGCTGGGTTGAAGTGGAACAGCCAGGTCTAGAACCGGCGCCCATATGGGATGCTGGTGCTTACCAGCTACAACAGATCACTGGCCCCACTTTTCTCCTTTTTAATGGTATATTTTGTTGAACAGATGTCCTTTATTTTACTTCAGTCCAATTCATTTTTTTCTTGTATAATCAGTACATTTCATGTATTACTTAAGAAATCCATGTGTCTCTCAGAATCGCAAAGATATTAACTGATGTTCTTTCTAGAAAGTTGATTGCTTTGAGTTTCACATTTAGGCCTATAATGAAATCCAATTTAATTTCTGTTTATGGTGATAATATTTCTAGAAACGATCTAATTATTTCAGTACTATTTGTTGGAAAGATCATCCTTTTTTCCTGAGTTGCACTGGTACTTTTATTGTAAGTGAGGTGAGTATGTATGTGTTACCAATTTTGTTGTGCTTTATTTCATTGTCACCTTGCTCCAAATTTTTGTACCACCTAACATTATGTCTTTCTTTGAGGCATGTTTTAAAATTTCCAAATATTTGCTCTTACTAATTCTTTCTGTTTACTTTAAATATTTAAGATGTTAGATACAGGTAATTTCAGAAATAGCATATATTTTAGGTGAATTAATTTTTTCCTTTCTTGATTTAACAAATTTTACTAAGTATCAGACATTTTTCAAAGGACTAAAGATAAAGCAGTAAGCAAAAGGAAAAAGCTGTTTACATGAGGCCTACATTCTATTGATTAGAGAAAGACAGCATAAATACGTACAAGTACACACACATGCATGTACGTACACTATGTATATATGTGAATATATATTGCACATGTCCCTATATGTGTATGTATATGTTGGAGACTGTTTTGTCTACTATGAGTATAACTTCTGGGAAGGGTGTCAGGGTAAGTTGGAGCATGATACCTGCAATTTTAAGTAAGGCAATCAGTGAAGACTTCACTCAGAAAGTATTTCATCAAAAACTTGTGGCAGGTGTAAGTGTTAACTATGCATATATCTGGAGAAGATTTTAAGCAAAGTGCACAGCAAGTGCAAATGCCATGGATGGCATGTTCTAAGACTAGCAATGAGGCCTTTGTGGTTAGATTAGAGTGAGTGGGAGAAAAAATAGCAAGAAACAAATCATAGAAGTAACAGGACAAACAGTAGTCTCTTGACAGCCTTCTTTAATGCCTCTGGGTTTTTTCTTTGAGTGAAATGAGAATCTATTGGGAGGTTTTGAGCAGAGAAATAATATGATATATCTCATTGCAGCAGGATCACTTTGGATGTTGTGTTGATGAAAGGCTGAGTGGGAGAAAGAGGCCATTGTCATAATAGAGGGGGAGGATAATGGCTCAAACCAAGGTGATAGGGTATATGCAATGAGAAGTGGCTTGGCTCCCAAAATTTCTTTTGAAGATAGTTAAAAGGATTTTTTGATGGCTTCACAAAATGTTAAGGATTACTTCTGATTTTTGGCACAAGCAATTTTTCTTGTGTTACTGTGCTTCCAACTGATGTGTCTTTAATAATTTGTTTTTGAAACAAGTGCATGAACTACAGAAATCCATACAGGACAGGACAGAAAATCTCTCTCATGAAAATGAAATCTTAAGGACGAATCAAAAAGAAAAGATGAATTTAGTAGAACATGAAATTATGATATTGAAGAGAAATCAAAATGAAATGAAGAATTCAATGGAACAAATGATAAACACATTTGAGAACCTTAAAAACAGAATCAGTGAGATAGAAGATAGAATATTGGACTTAGAAGACAGAGCACAGGAAAGAATACAGTCAAACCAAAGAAAAGCGGAGGAAATTAGAAATCTAAAAAATATTATTGGGAATCTACAGGATACTATTTTAAAAAACCCAACATTTGGGTACTAGGAGTTCCTTAAGGCATGGAGAGAGAGAAAGGATTAGAAGACCTTTTTAGTGAGATATTAGCAGAAAACTTCCCAGGTTTGGAGAAGGAAAGAGACATCCTAGTACAGGAAGCTCATAGAATCCCTAATAAACATGACCAAAAGAGATCCTCACCACAACACGTTGTAATCAAACTCACCACAGTGAAACATAAAGAAAAGATTCTAAAATGTGCAAGAGAGAAATGTCAGATTACTCTCAGAGGCTCTCCAAATAAACTCACAGCAGACTTCTCATTAGAAACCCTAAAGGCTAGGAGGGAATGGGGAGATATAGCCCAGGTACTAAGAGAGAAAAACTGCCAGCCCAGAATATTATATCCTGCAAAGCTATCATTTGTGAATGAAGGTGAAGTGAAGACCTTTCATAGCAAACAGAAATTGAAAGAATTTGTCACCACTCATCCAGCCCTGCAAAAGATGCTTCAAGATGTATTAGACACAGAAAGATAGAAACACAGCCATCAATATGAAAGAAGATAAAGGAAGAAAACCTCTCAGTAAAAGTTCACAGGAATTTCAAAGCATATATTAGAAAACATCTTTGGGAAAATGGCAGGGCAAAGTTACTACATTTGTATAGTCACATTGAATGTAAATGGCCTGGACTCTCCAGTTAAAAGACACAGACTGGCTGAATGGATTAAGGAACAAAACCCCTCTATTTGCTGCTTACAAGAAATACATCTTTCCAACAAAAAAGCATGAAGACTGAAAGTGAAAGGTTGGAAGAAGATATTCCATGCCAACAGAAACCAAAAAAGAGGTGGCGTAGCCATTTTAATATCAGACAAAATAATCTTTAACACAAAAACAAGAGAGACAAAGAGGGGCACTATAGTGATTAAGGGATCAATTCAACAGGCAGATGTAAATATTATAAACGTGTATGCACTTAATTACAGGGCAGTGGTTTATTTAAAAGATATGTTAAGGAACTTAAGGGAGACTTAGACTCCAACAAATAGTATTGGGGGACTTCAATACTCCACTTCAAGCCTCGCTCCCTCTAAGCTCTTCATGCCACTTTTCTGCCAGTATCTCAGGCTACTGCAGTTTTGCCTCACCTCCCTTTCCAGCGCTGGTGCTTACACTCAGCAGCTGGGGTCCTAAGCTGTGGGTACCCGTGCCCTCCACGTAGTTCCACCGTGTCCCACTAGTTCTGGAAGAGTTTCCTCTGCAGTTTTTTCCCTAACTCTATAGTATCTCCATGTTTATTAAACTGTCTTTTCCTGGAATATCAGTGCACTCAATCCTTATTCCGCCATCTTGGAGCTCTTAAAGAATATACATTCTTCTCAGCAGTATATGGAACCTACTTTAGCATTGACCACATACTAGGCCATAAATCAAGTCTCAGAAAATTCAAAAGAATTAAAATCATACCATGCATCTTCTCAGACCACTGTGGGATGAAGCTGGAAATTAGCAACTCAGGAAGCCCTAGAGTATATGCAAACACATGGAGATTGAACAACATGCTCCTGAATGAACAGTGGGTCATAGAAGAAATCAAAAGGGAAATCAAAAACTTTAAGAAGTAAATGAGAATAACAACACAACATCTCAAAATTATGGAATACAGCAAAAACAGTGTTAAGAGGAAAGTTTATAGCAATAGGTGCCTAAATCCAGAAATTGGAAAGGCACCAAACAAATGAGCTATTAATGCATGTCAAGGATCTAGAAAAACTGCAGCAAACCAGACCTAAAACTAGTAGAAGAGAAATAATTAAAGTTAGAGAAGAAATCAACAGAATTGAATCCAAAAAAAATTACAAAAGATCAGCTAAAGGAAGAGCTGTTTTTTTGAAAAAAAAAATTGACACACCATTGGCCCAACTAACTAAAAAAAGAAAAGACCCAAATCAATAAAATCAGAGATGAAAAAGGAAATGTAACAGAAACCATAGAAATAAAGTGTCATCAGAAATTACTACAAAGAGTTGTATGCCAGCAAGCAGGAAAATCTATCAGAAATGGATAGATTCCTGGACACATAACAACCTACATAAATTGAACCATGAAGACATAGAAAACCTAAACAGACCCATGACTGAGACAGAAATTGAATCAGTAATAAAGTCTTTCTCAAAAAATAAAAGCCCAGGACCGGATGGATTTACTGCTGAATTCTACCAGACATTTAAGGAAGAATTAACACCAATTCTTCTCAAACTATTCAGAACAATCGAAAAAAAGGAACCCTTCCAAATTCTTTCTATGAAGCCAGCATTACCTTAATCCCTAAACCTGAAAAAGATGCAGCATTGAAAGAGAATTACAGACCAATATCCCTGATGAACATAGATGCAAAAATCCTCAATAAAATTCTCGCCAATAGAATGCAACAACACATCAGAAAGATCATCCACCCAGACCAAATGGGATTTATGCCTGGTATGCAGGGATGGTTTAATGTGCGCAAAACAATCAATGTGATACACCACATTAACAGACTGCAGAAGAAAAAAACCATATGATTATCTCAATAGATGCAGAGAAAGCATTCGATAAACTTCAACACCCTTTCATGATGAAAACTCTAAGCCAATTGGGTATAGAAGGAACATCCCTCAATACAATGAAAGCAATTTATGAAAAACCTATGGCTAGCATCCTATTGAATGGGGAAAAGTTAGAAGCATTTCCACTGAGATCTGGTACCAGACAGGAATGCCCACTCTCACTATTGCTATTCAAAATAGTTCTGGAAGTTTTAGTCAGAGCCATTAGGCAAGAAAAAGAAATCAAACGGATACAAATTGGGAAGGAAGAAGTCAAACTATCCCTCTTTGCAGATGGTATGCTTCTTTGTTTAGGGGATACAAAGAATTCTACTAAGAGACTATTGGAACTCATAGAAGAGTTTGGCAAAGTAGCAGAATATAAAATCAATGCACAAAAATCAATAGCCTTTGTATACACAGGCAATGCCACAGATGAGAAAAAACTGCTAAGATCAATCCCATTCACAATAGCTACAAAAACAATCAAATACCTTGGAATCAACTTTAACCAGGATGTTAAAGCTCTCTATGATGAGCATTACAAAATCTTAAAGAAAGAAATAGAAAAGGACACCAAAAAATGGAAAAACCTGCCATGCTCATGGATTGGAAGAATCAATATCATCAAAATGTCCATTCTCCCAAAAGCAATTTCTAGATTCAATGTGATACCAATCAAAATACCAAAGACATTCTTCTCAGATCTGGAAAAAATGATGTTGAAATTCATATGGAGACACAGAAGACCTCGAACAGCTAAAGCAATCTTGTACAACAGAAACAAAGTCAGAGGTATCACAATACCAGATTTCAGGACATACTGCAGGGCAGTTGTAATCAAAACAGCATGGTACTGGTACAGAAACAGATGGATAGACCAATGGAATAGAATTGAAACACCAGAAATCAATCCAAACATCTACAGCCAACTTATATTTGATCAAGGATCCAAAACCAATCCCTGGAGCAAGGACAAACTCTTCAACAAACGGTGCTCAGAAAACTGGATTTCCACATGCAGAAGCATGAAGCAAGACCTCTACCTTACACCTTACACAAAAATCCACTCAACATGGATTAAAGAGTTAAATCTACGACCTGACACCATGAAATTATTAGAGAGCATTGGAAAAACCCTTCAAGATATAGGCACAGGCAAAAACTTCTTGGAAAAGTCCCCGGAGGCACAGCAATCAAAGCTAAAATTAACTATTGGGATTGCATCAACTTGAGAAGTTTCAGTACTGCAAAGGAAACTGTCAGGAAAGTGAAGAGACAACCGACAGTATGGGAAAAAATATTTGCAAACTATGCAACTGATAAAGGATTAATAACCAGAATCTACAAAGAGATCAAGAAACTCCACAACAACAAAACAAACAACCCACTTAAGAGATGGACCAAGGACCTCAATAAACATTTTTCAAAAGAGGAAATCCAAATGGCCAACAGACACATGAAAAAATGTTCAGGATCACTAGCAATCAGGGAAATGCAAATCAAAACCACAATGAGGTTTCACCTCACCCCGGTTAGAATGGCTCACATACAGAAATCTACAAACAACAGATGCTGGTGAGCATGTGGGGAAAAAGGGACACTAAACCACTGTTGGTGGGAATGCAAACTGGTTAAGCCACTATGGAAGTCGGTCTGGAGATTCCTCAGAAACCTGACTATAACCCTACCATTCAACCCAGCCATCCCACTCCTTGGAATCTACCTAAAAGAAGTTAAATGGGCAAATAAAAGAGCTGTCTGCACCTCAATGTTTATTGCAGCTCAATTCACAATAGCTAAGACCTGGAACCAGCCCAAATGCCCATCAACAGTAGACTGGATAAAGAAATTATGGGTTATGTATTCTATAGAATACTATAGAGCAGTAAAAACAATGAAATCCGGTCATTTGCAACAAAATGGAAGAATCTGGAAAACATCATGCTGAGTGAAATTAGCCAGGCCCAAAGGGACAAATATCATATGTTCTCCCTGATCGGTGACCACTAACCAAGCACCTAAAAGGAAACCTGTTGAAATGAAATGGACACTGTGAGAAATAATGACTGATCAGCCTTTGTCCTGACTGTTGAAGAACAACTTAACTACTTTATTCCTTTTTGTATTTTTTTTTTTTTTTTGACAGGCAGAGTGGAGAGAGAGACAGAGAGAAAGGTCTTCCTTTGCCGTTGGTTCACCCTCCAATGGCCGCCGCGGCCAGCGCACCACGCTGATCCGATGGCAGGAGCCAGGTGCTTCTCCTGGTTTCCCATGGGGTGCAGGGCCCAAGCACTTGGGCCATCCTCCACTGCACTCCCGGGCCACAGCAGAGAGCTGGCCTGGAAGAGGAGCAACCGGGACAGAATCCGGCACCCCGACCGGGACTAGAACCCGGAGTGCCGGCGCCACAAGGCGGAGGATTAGCCTGTTGTGCCACAGCGCTGGCCCTTTTTGTATTTTTGTTTGTTCTACTTAATACCATTGGTTGAACTTTTTAATTAACACACAATTATTCTTAGGTGTTTAAATTTGACTGAAAAGTGATCCCTGTTAAATACAAGAGTGGGAATAAGAGAGCAAGAAGCGGTACAGTTCAGTAAGTTCTCAACTGGACTTACCCTTAATGGTACAGTTAAAAACGTGGCAGGGGATTCCAGTTCAATCCCATCAAAGTGGCATGTACTAATGCCATCTCACTAGTCAAAGTGATCAGTTTCAGTTCATAATTGATCATAATGATAGGATTGAGAGTCAAAGGGGTCACATAAACAAGACTAGTGTCTGCTAAGACTAATTGATAGAATTGCAAAAGAGAGGACAATCCAACATGGGAAGCGGGATACACAGCAGACTCATAGAATGGCAGATGTCCTAAACAGCACTCTGGCCTTAGACTCAGCCTTTAAGGCATTCAGATCTGGCTAAAAATCCCATGAGAGTATATCAGGCATGGAAAGCCAAGACACTCTGGAAAAAAAAAAAAAGTGACCTAAATGAAAGATCTCTGTGAGTGAGATCCCAGCGGAAAGAAAAGACCATCAAAGGAGGAGGTACCTTTCTCTGAAGGGAGGAGAGAACTTCCACTTTGACTATGGCCTTGTCTAAATAAGATCAGAGTTGGCTAACTCAAGAGGCTTACATAGCCTCGGCAGCTCATGACAAGAGCCTCAGGTGATTACTTATGTCATAAATAAGAGTGTCAATTTGTTAAGTCAAAACAGGAGTCACTGTGCACTTACTCCCCATGTGGGGTCTCTGTCCTTAATGTGTTGTTCTATGTGAATTAATTAATGGCATAACTAGTACTCAAAGAGTACTTTATACTTTGTGTGTCTGTGTGGGTGCAAACTGTTGAAATCTTTATTTAGTATATACTAAGTTGGTCTTCTGTATATAAAGATAATTGAAAATGAATCTTGATGTGAATGGGATGGGAGAGGGAGTAGGAGATGGGATGGTTGAGGGTGAGAGGGAAGTTATGGGGGGGAAAAGCCACTATAATCCAAAAGTTGTACTTTGAAAATTTATATTTATTAAATAAAAGTTAAAAAAGCACAAGTCTCTAGTATTGTAATTATAAAATTAATCCAGAAATGCATGCTGATTGTATACATCCTAAACATTAAGTTTATAAATTGTAAGAGAAAGCAAAAAAAAAATTGTTTCTGATTTAAAATATTTTCTAAATGAGTTTAAAATATTTTTTATCTACTTTAAAATCAGAATAACAGAGGGAGAGAGCGAAGAAGAGAGAGAAGGCAGGGAAGAGAGAGAGCGACTCCGATCTTTCATCCACTGGTTTATTCCTGAAATGTAGACAGGGCTGGTCCAAGACAATACCAGGTGCCTGGGACTCTATCCAAGACTTCCACTGAGTAGCTGGGGCCCAATTTTTGGGCCACAATTTGCTGCCTCCAAGGATGCCATAGCAGGAAACTGGATCAGAAGAGGAGTAGCCAGGGCTTGAACAGGCACTCCATTATGGGCTGTGGGCATAGAAAGCAGCAGCTTAACCTTCTACACCACAATGCCTGCCCCATAATTGATATTAATGTTGCTTAAATAATTACCTTTTATTTTCAGACTTCATGGGCTCACTTGTCATCCTGTGTCTCGATATCATTTTTTAAGTTCCTGCTCATATATTCTGAATTTTACTGAATTTTAGGTTAGTGTATTTGCAGAACAGTTTTAGTGTTATTTCTATCACCTTCTTTTGTGCTTCCATATATAATTCTTCTGTTTTTTGGACCCACACCTTCTACCATGTTGTTTACTGTGCTTTATTCTCTTGTTTTCCCTTTAGTGTTTTGGGATGTACATACTTTAAATTTATCACTTTGTATTTTTATATTTATCATTTTAGTAGTTATCCTTAAATTTGCAACATATACATTTGGTTTAATAATGTCTAGAGATAATTGTATTTCTCTTCACAATATATATCAGCACAGAAAATTCTTGAGCTATTATCTTCTCTCCATTTTACACATTATTGTTTTTATCTTGTCATAATGAATTTTTCCACATATACACAAAAACATAGAAATGTATTATATTCCCCATGAATTTGTCACTTGTCACATGAATATTCCCAATTTGTTTAACCAGCAGCTCTTCATTTCTTCACTCCTCTTCCAATTTCCCCTAGACTTTCTAAAGCAAACCCCAGATGTTATATCATTTTAGGTTTAAGTAATAGTGTATGTTCCTAAAAGAGAATTGATACACTATTTTAGTTCATCTTTTATCCCAAATAAGTTATTGTCATTGTATTAAACATTGATACTGTTTAGATGTACCCATCTGTTTACTTATTTTATTGCTTCTCTTTGCATATTATGCATCCCATTAATCTATTTTGGCTTTAGTTTTTTTCTTCCTAAACTGCATTAGTAATTCTTTCAGCAAAAGCAAATGGTGTGACTCTATGAATTCTTTTATTAAAATTTTTTTCTTAAACTGACAAATAAAATAGTACATATTTATGGGACAGCTTGTGATGTTTCTATACACGCATAGACCACATGGCATCCAATCAGGGTAAACGTACTTATATCCTCAAACATGTAACATTTCCTGTCCTGTGATGAAATATTCCAAATCATTTCTTATAGTTTTAAAATGAGAAATACATAGTATATTATTTATATTTTGTATAGTTGCCCTACTTTTCAATGGAACACCAACTTGTTTCTCCTCTCTAGCTAAAATTGAGTACCTGTTAATTAGTTATTTTCCATCTCCTCCACCTCCCAATTCTCTTTAGTCTCTGTTAGCTATTATTATACTTATACTCCTAATCTATGAAATAGATTTCACATATGAGTGAGATCATGTGATACTTGTCTTATTTCACTTAAAATGACCCGAAGTTCCATCCTTGTTGTCACAAAAGACAAGATTTTATCATTTTTATGGCTTCATAGAATTTTATTATGTATATGTACCATATTTTCTTTCATTCATCAGTGGACAAATAGTTGGGTTGTTTCCATTTCTGGGCTATTGTGGATAGTGCTGCAAGAAATATGGGAGTGTAGAAGTCTCTTTATATTTTCATTGGGTATATGCCCAGGAGTAATATTGCTGTATCATATGGTAGTCATATATTTAGTTTTTGAGGAGCCTACTTTCTGTTTACCATAATAGCTGCACTAATTTACATTCCTGCCTTCAGTGTGCCAGGGTCATCTTTTTTCCACATCCCAAACCAGCATTTGTCACTTTTGCCTTTTTGATAATATCCAATCTAACTGTGATAAGGTGGCATCTCATTAAGGTTTTGATTTTCATTTCCCTGATCATTAACAATGTCTAACATTTTTCATGCACCTGTTGACCATTTGCATGTTTTCCTTTGAGAAATGTCTATTTAAATCTACTACCCATATTTAAATTGTATAATTATTATTTGCTATCGGGTTGTTTGAGATCCTTATGTGTTTTGGTTATTAACCTTTTGTCAGATATGTAACTTACAAATATTTTCTCTCATTCTATAGGCTCTCTCTTCACTTGGATGGGTTTCTTTGGCGTGCACTTTGATGGAATTATATTTGTCTATTTGTGTTTTTGTTTCCTGTGCTTTTGGGTACTGACCCCCCCAAATCCTACATTTCAATGTCCTAAGACATCTCTCATGTTTTCTTCTAATACATTAAAAGTTTCAGGTCTTATATTTAGGTCTTGACTCCATTTTCAAATTATTTTTGTAGGTGGTGAGAGATAGGGGTCTAGTTTGATTATTCTTCAGGTGAATATACAATTATCCCAGCACCAGTTTTGAAAAAGACTGTCCTTCTTTAATAGTTCTCAAGAGAAGAAATACAAATGGCAAAAAAATATTTGAAAAAATACTCAACTTTGCTAACCATAAGGAAAATGCAATTCAAAACCACAATGAGATATTACCTCACTCATGTCAGAATGGATGAACCAAATCAGAGAGATTAACAAATGCTAGAGAGGAAATGGATAAAGGGGAACACTTATACACTGTTGGTGGGAAGTTAAATTAGTGCAGCCACCGTGAAGAATAGTGTGGAGATTTCTTTAAAAAGTAAACTTGCCATATGATCCAGCAATCCCACTACTGGGTATATACTCAGAAGACTTGAATATGATATATCAAAGTGATACCTGTACCACCATGTTCAGAGCAGTACTGTTCACAATAGCTAACATTTAGAATCAACCAAGGTGTACATCATTAAATGAATGAATAAAGAAAATGTGGTATACATACACAATGGAATATTATTCAACTATAAAAAGAATGAAATTCTACCATTTGCAGCAGAATGGATGCAACTGGATGACATCATGTTGAGTGAAATAAGCTGGACCCAGAAAAACAAATATTGCATGTTCTCTCTTAGATGTGGGAGCTAAAATTTAAAAATCAAACAAAAAAAAAGAAAAAAGAAAAAAAGGAAGAAATCTGTGTGTGTATCAATATTGCTCCAAATATACATTTGTAAAATTTGTTTAATATCTTTGTGAAGCCAATGATTAGGAATGTTATACTATAGGAGTGAAATTGACATTTTGAGATTAAATGATTGTTTATAGCCTTTGTCTGTACTTTTGAAGACCAGTGTTTTTTTTTTCTTCTTACTATTTGTTGAATGCTTTACTTAGCATAGGGTTAATCGTATGAGTATATAGTAAAATGAAAGTAGATCATTGTAAAAATTAAGGGAGGGAATAGGAAAGGGAGGAGGAGGAAGGGTGGGAACATGGGTGGAATGGAGGGTGGGGTAGAAAGCATCACTATATTTCAAATCTGTATTTATGAAATACATGAAATTTGTTTACCTTTAATAAAAAAGTTATACTACTATAGTTTTAATGATTTGTGATTACATGGGGCCGACACCGTGGCTCACTTGGTTAATCCTCTACCTGTGGTGCCAGCATCCCATATGAGCGCTGGGTTCTAGTCCTGGTTGCTCCTCTTCCAGTCCAGTACTCTGCTGTGGCCCGGGAAGGCAGTGGAGGATGGCCCAAGTGTTTGGGCACCTGCACCCGCATGGAAGACCAGGAGGAGGCACCTGGCTGCTGGCTTTGGATTGGCATAGTTCCGGCTGTGGCGGCCATTTGGGGGGGTGAACCAATGGAAGGAAGACCTTTCTCTCTGTTCTCTCTCTCTCACTGTCTAACTCTATCTGTCAAATAAAAAAAAAAAAGTGGAGGTGGCATGTAGGTCATAGTTTGCTGACCATGGCTTTTAAAGAAAATGATGATTTGTGATTACTTTAAAATTTGCTGTGTGGGGGTGAAATGGTCATTTTTGCATTCAGTTATTGTTTATGTCCATTGTCTATATTCCCACTAAACTAGGATCTTCTTGATTTTTATTTGTTAAACTTTTTATTTGGTGAAGTATTAAGAATTTTTACTGTTATGTAAATCTAAAATATGTTATCTCAAAATCTATAAAGATAAAGGGAAAAGAAAAGTGGGAGGAAGGGAGAGAGGAGTAGGGAGAGAGGGAGAAAGGAAATATTATCTTCTTAGAATTGTATCTACACA
Source organism: Oryctolagus cuniculus (assembly GCF_964237555.1). NCBI lineage: Eukaryota > Metazoa > Chordata > Mammalia > Lagomorpha > Leporidae > Oryctolagus > Oryctolagus cuniculus. Next base: position 111,697,766 of record NC_091436.1, on the reverse strand, counting down.
GCACATTGAATCTTAAAAACTAACTAAAAATTAAAAAAATTGAAAAAGACTTTTCTTTCTTCAAATGTACATATCCTTAGCACATTTGTCAAAGATCAGTTGGCTGTAGAGACATAGATTTACTCCTATGATCTCTATTCTGTTCCATTGGCTTATCTGTGTTTTTCTGTCAATACTGTGCAGCCGGGGTTTTCTGTATATAAGATCATGTAATCTGCTAACAGTGACAATTTTACTTCCTTCTTTCCAATTTGGATGCCCTTTATTTCTTTCTCTTGTCTAATTGCCCTGGCTAAGATTTCCAGTATTATGTTTAATAGCAGTGAAAATAGATACCCTAGACATTTCTTTGGTTTTCTAGTTGCTTGTTTTAGCTTTTAGATGGCCATCAGCTTTTTTCCATTCAGTGTAATGTTAACTGTGCCATTATTTATTTATTTATTACAAGTGTCTTTTATGTTGAAGTGTATTCCTTCTGTGCCCAATTTCCTCAGAGTCTTTTTTAATAATGAAATGATTTTGAATTTTATGAAATGCCTTTCCTATATCTGTCAAGATGACCATATGATTTTAGCCCTTCACTCAGTTGGGGTGGTGTATTACATTATTCACTTGTGTATACTGAATCATCCATGCATCTTTGGGATGAATGCCATTTGATCAAGATGAATAATCTTTTTGAAGTACTATTAAATTTGGTTTGCTTTTATTTTGTTTACGATTTTGGTACTTTTTTCATCAAGAATATTGGCCCATAGCTTTCTCTTTCATGTATGTTTATGTGTTTGGTTTTAGTATCAAGGTAATGTTGGTCTTAGAAAATAATTTTTGAAGAATTCCCTTTTCTTCTCTTTCTTGGAATAATTTAGGAAGAGCTGGTATCCATTCTTCTTCAAATGTTTGGTAGAGATCAGCAATGAAGTCATTTGGTCTTTTGCTTTTCTTTGATGGGGGACTTTTTCCTTACTTATTCAATCTTGTTACTTATTCATGGTCTGTGTAGATAGTCTATTTTTTTCATGTTTCAATCTTGATATGGAGGGTGACTGTTTCTTCTAGGTTATCGAATTTGTTGCCGTATAATTGCTCATATTAATCTGTAACAATCCTTTTTATTTCTATGATGATGGTTGTAAAGTCTTTATATATATGCAATCACTTTATATATATAAAATCACTTTTTCTTTATCCAATCATCAGCTGATAAACATCTAGATTGATTCCATATCATAGCTATTGTGAATTGAGCTATAATAAACATAGTGGTTCAAATAACTCTTCCATATGCTGATTTCATATTGTTAAGGTAAATTCCCAGGAGTGGGATGGCCGGTTCATATGCTAGATCTATATTCAGGTTTCTGAGTAATCTCCATGTTGTCTTCCATAATATTGTGCTAGTTTACATTCCCACCAACAGTGGAATTAGGGTATGTTTTTTCCCCACATTCTTGCCAGTATTTATTATTTTTTTTATTTTTAGATGATAGCCGTTCTTACTGGGGTGAGGTAAAATACTGAATGAGGAACAGTTGGAAACATTTCTAGTAAGATCCAAAACCAAACAAGATGCCCACTTTCACCATTGCTATTCCATATAGTTCTGGAAGTTTTAGCCAGAGCCGTTAAGCAAGAAAAAGAAAATCAAAGGGGTACAAATTGGAAAGGAGGAAATCAGATTATCCCTGTTTGCAGATTGCATGAGTCTATTTATAGGGGAACCAAAGGACTTCACTAAAAGTAAAGTTGCAGAACATAAAACCAACACACAAAAATCAACAGCTTTTGTATACACAGAAAATGCCATGGCTGAGAAAGAACTTGTAAGACCAGTCCCATGCACAATAGCTACAAAAAATTTAGATACCTTGGAATAAGTTTAGTTAATGAGGTGAAAGAGCTCTAAGATTAAAATTATAAAGCATTAAAAAAAGAAAATGGAAGACACAAAAAATGGAAAAATCTTCCATGTTCATGGATTGAAAGAGTTAATATCATCAAAATGTCCATCCTATCAAAAGCAATTTATAGCTTCAATGAGATTCCAATCAAAATACCAACAACATTATTTTTAGATCTAGAAAAAATGATGCTAAAATTCATATGGAAATATAAGAGACCTTGATTAGGTAAAGTAATCTTATGCTTAAAAACAAAACCAGTGGCATCACAATACCAGGTTTCAAGACATATTACAGAGCAGTTATGATCAAAATAGACTGGTACTTTCAAAAACCAGATGTGCAGACCAATGGAACAGAATAGAAACTCCAGAAATCAATCCATGAACCTGCAACCAATTAATCTTTGACAAAGGAGCCAAAATGAATCCCTGGAGGATGGACAGTCTCTTCAACAAAAGGTACTAGGAAAATTACCTCCAGCATGCAGAATTATGGAACAAAATCCTTACTGTACACATTATGCAAAAATCAACTCAAAATACATCAAGGTGCTAAATTATTGATCTGATAACAAAATTACTAGAGGAAAGTGTCGGGGAAACTGTAAGACATTGGTATAGGCAAAGACTTTTTGGAAAAGACCTCAAAAGCACAGGCAATTAAACCAAAATAAACAAGTGGGATTACATCAAGCTAAGAAGCTTATGCACTGCAAAAGAAGCACTCAACAAAGTAAAGAGGCACCCAATGGAATGGTAGTAATATTTAAAACTGCAACTGATAAAGAATTATTATCCAGAATCTATAAAAAACTCAAGAAACTCAACAACAACAAAACAATGTAGTTACGAAATGGGCAAAGGACATTAACAGGCATTTTTCAAAGGATGAAATTCATATAGCCAAAGGACACATGAAAAAAATTTCAGCATCACTAGCCATTAGGAAAATGCAAACAAAAGGACATGGACATTTTTTAAAAAGATTTTTTATTTACTTACATGAGAGGTAGAATTACAGACAGAGGGAGAGACAGAGAGAAAGGTCTTCCTTCCATTGGTTCACTCCCCAAATGGCCTCAACGTCGGAGCTGTGCTGTTCCGAAGCCAGGAGCCAGGGTGCAGGGGCCCAAGCCCTTGGGCCATCTTCTACTGCTTTCCCAGGCTATAGCTGAGAGCTGGATTAGAAGAGGAGCAGCCAGGACTAGAACTGGCACCCATATGGGATGCCGGCTCCACAGGTGGAGGATTAACCTACTGTGCCATTGTGCTGGCCCCGGGACATGGACATTTTAACTGACTGTAATGTCTAGGTTAAATCACTGTCTGCACCCCTTTCCCAAATGTCTACATATTGTTGGCATTTGATGTTATCTGTGTATACAAGGATGAGTTATTTTTCAAGCCTTTGTAACCTGACTTTGTGACTCTTATTTCAGGTAGTCTACGAGGGGTGGGGAGTAATTATTTGCTGAGGTCCATTTGGATATTTATAACATCATTCATGCGCCATACAAAATTCTCAGCTTAAAACTATCCTGTTACATATTTATTGAGTTTTAAGCCCCACCTTCGGTTGCCTCAGCAGGACCAGACCAAATGATTTCATGGCCTCACATGCCCTGCGGGCTAGACATTCCCCATCCCTTTAAGCAGTCAACTTATTTTCTCCAAACTTTTGGACACATCTGCCACTTCAGCCCTAGGTGGTGCCCTATCATGGTTGTCTGCAAATCCCTTGCTTGTGTGCTCTCCCTGTCTCAGTGATGCTGTTGTTTAAAACCCACAACTCATGTGACACTCAGAAAGAAGGAGGTGTCTGAAATGGTGTAGCCCATCTGTAGAAGACTCCCCCTAGGACGAGGCCATGCCCAGGTGCTCAGACCAGTAGCTACCAATGCCACAATTCTAGATCATACTCATAGCCCACAGCCTGTCATGACCAGGATAGCACACGTGTAGTGACCAAAGCCCACAGTGTTATGGTCAGTCTAATGCTATGATAGGTTCACAGTCTGAGGCCATCATAGCTAGTCAAAGGCAATGCTGGCTGCAATGTCCATCTTACCAACTGGGGTCACACAAATCTGTTTGGCACTAAGGTAGGTTAAGAGACTCTGTCTACTCACACTGTCCTGGGGATGGGGACCCTGAAGATCTGCTCACTGTTAGGTTCAACAAGCCTAGCTGGCACTGAGTCCCAAAACACAGTTCTGTGATTCCTTTCTCTCTGCCCTTGCATGAAGGAAGGGTGATAAAGGCTGCCATTTGGCTGTCCACATTATTCTAAGCTAGGGCAGATTTGATTCTCACAGTTACCAGGCCTTGAACAACCTCAGGGGAGCACACCATGCCTGTATGAAATGAGCCTATCCCACTGGGGTGAAAGTCTCTGTTGATGGCAATACAAGTCTAGAGGCTCACGCTGCAGGCACTAGTTTAGAGATTGGGACCATTAGTATCTGACCAGTACCAATTCATAATCCTGTGGTCACTTTTTGTTTGGCCAAGATTGGAGGAAGATGTGGTAAAGACAGCCAAGCCTAAACTCAGTTACAGCTTGGTCCCATAGTCACCAGGCCATTTATAGTCCCGTGGGTGCTTGTAGCACTACCTTGTGAGGAAGATGGTTCCACGTGATGACAGAAGCAGATCTAGATCAACTATGAGAACTGGCCTGGAGGTAGAGTCCTTTGGGCTTTATTAGGTGCTGGACATCATAGCAGTGACCTAGCTTTGAGATCTGACAGGTGCCCAAAGTTTTCTTTTATTTCCTTTTGCCCAGAGGCTGGAGATTTTCTCTCCTCTGCTGGAGTGCTGCAGAGAGGTAGTGGAGACTGTCCCTTAACCATTTGGGTGAAGAGGGTCTAAATCTCAGTAGACTTGGTGGCTAGGCAAGGGGCCCAGTAGAGTACTGGTTTGTATTTTGGTGGGCCTGGTCTGAGTTTCAAGTCTGAACTCCAGACTTAACTTACCTTCCCTCTTCTAAGTGGGAGGTAAGGTATCTCTCCATGATGTACTCCATATTGTGCTACTGGGAGCTGGGGGAGAGGTACCTACGAATCTCTTTCCCTACTGCTTTCTACAATTCATTTTTTGTTGTTATTGTTACTGTTTTTAAAGCCAGACCCCATTGTCTCTCTCCTAGCTTCTTTGGCTCTTGTGAAATTGACTTGATGCCTGAATCATTGTTTAAATCAGTTTCTCTGCGAAGAGATGATCACTCAAAGTATTTCAAGCATCTTAATTAGCCACCAATTTGTTCTGTCTCCTCTTATAAATTCTTTGAGTCTTTGTCCCAACATTGTTAAAAATTTGTGCTTCCTGTTGAATAATTATCTGGCAATAAAATACTTAGTTGACAGTTACTTTCCTTAACATTTTAAAATTATTTCCCATTGTCTTCCAACCTCAATTGCTGCTTTTGTTGTATCACTTGTCAATCTAATTGTTGTCTATTTTATGTTCTATCAATTCATCACTAACTTCACACTTGTGGATTTTTAGTTTGTTTATCTTAGACTTCTTCTATAACTGATCCAAGGTGGATTTTTGTGGGAATTTCTCAGAGTTCCATAGACAAAAAGATAAAAGAAATTGATTAGAAATCTATCTAACTTCAAAACTAGGGTTTTAATTTATCACAGAATACTTTTTCTTTACTTTATTTTGATGTCGTCCAGAGTTAGATAAGTTTCCTATTGATTTACTATGACACTTCAAAAATAAATGACTTTTTAGAATTCTTTTTTTTAATTCATCACTTTCTTCTTTTTTTTGAACTTTTATTTAATGAATATAAATTTCCAAAGTACAGAATATGGATTACAATGGCTTCCCCCCCATAACGTCCCTCCAACCCGCAACCCTCCCCTTATCTACTCCCTCTCCCCTTCCATTCACATCAAGATTCATTTTCATTTCTCTTTATATACAGAAGATCAGTTTAGCATACATTAAGTAAAGATTTCAACAGTTTGCTCCCACACAGAAACATAAAGTGAAAAATACTGTTTGAGTACTAGTTATAACATTAAATCTCAATGTACGGCACACTAAGGACAAAGATCCTACATGAGGAATAAGTGCACAGTGACTCCTGTTGTCGACTCAACAAATTGACACTCTTATCTATGGCATCAGTAATCACCCTAGGCTCTTGTCATGAGCCGACAAGGCCATGGAAGCCCCCTGAGTTCACTGACTCTGATCATATTTAGACAAGGCCATGGTCAAAGTGGAAGTTCTCTCCTCCCTTCAGAGAAAGGTACCTCCTTCCTTGATGACCCATCCTCTCCACTGGGATCTCACTCGTGGAGATCCTCCACCTAGGTTTTTTTTTTTCCCCCAGAGTGTCTTGGCTTTCCATGCCTGAAATACTCTCATGGGCATTTCAGCCAGATCTGCATGCCTCAAGGGCTGATTATGAGGCCAGAGTGCTGTTAGGACATTTGCATTCTATGGGTCTGCTGTGCATCTCACCTCCCATGTTGGATCATTCTCTCCCTTTTTGATTCTATCAGCTAGTATTTGCAGACACTATTCTTGTCCATGTGATCCCTTTGGTTCTTAGTCCTATTATTAGGATCAATTGTGAATAGAAATTGATCACTGGGACTAGTGAGATGGCATTGGCACATGTCACCTCGATGGGACTGAATTCGAATCCCCCGGAATGTTTCTAACTCTACTGTTTGAGGTAAGTCAGCTTGAGCATGTCCCGAATTGCACATTTCTTCCCTCTCCTATTCCCACTCCCACATTCAACAGCGATCACTTTCCAGTCAAGTTTCAGCACTTAAGAATAATTGTGGGCCGGCGCCGTGGCTCACTAGGCTAATCCTCCACCTAGCGGCTCCGGCACACCGGGTTCTAGTCCCGGTCGGGGTGCCGGACTCTGTCCTGGTTACCCCCTTTCCAGGCCAGCTCTCTGCTGTGGCCAGGGAGTGCAGTGGAGGATGGCCCAAGAATTCTTAGACTGTCATAATATTCTATAAAAGAAATTTATATTTATGGTAGTAAATGTGGAAAAACTAGAAAATATAATGAAGAAAAAAACCATATTATCCTACTGCAAAGCTGACAATATTTTTATATTTTTAAAATTTTCTTTTGAATATTTTACAATTATTTAAACATTTTTCCACATTCACGTAAAATGTATATGTTATGTACATGCAAATGTATACTATTTTTTCTTGAAAACAGATGTTAATATCACAGAGTGAGAGATTCTTGATAATGATCATAATGTGGGGAAAGAAGAGTGTATTGCCATTTACTCAGTGAAGCAACATTTATGACTAAAAACAGAATGCTGTGGCATCTACATAATTTTTATAGTCTTTCAATATATAAAGTTTTACAAAGAAGAGAAAATGTGTTATTGGTGCTTTTAGGTTTGGTTTATTTCACTTAGCACAATGATCTCCAGTTCCATCCATTTTGTTGCAAATGTCAGGATTTCATTCTTTTTTTTTTTTTTTTAGTATCCAAGTGATATTCCATATTGTTTGTGTACCACACTTTATTTATCTAGTCATCAGTGGATGACATCTAGGTTGATTCCGTATCTTTGTTATTGTGAATTGAGCTATTAGAATCACGGGACAGCAGTTATCTTGTATGTGCTGATTTCATTTCCTTTGATTATATTCTTAGAAGGGTGGTAGTTGTGTCATATGGTAGATCTATTTTTAGTTTCCTGAGGAATCTCCATAGCATTTTCCATAATGGCTGTACCAATTTGCATTTCCACCAATAGTGTATTTGGGTACTTTTTCCTATACAACCCTACCAAAAACATTTTTTTTTTATTTTTGGATGATAACCATTCTAACTGGAGTAAGGTGATACCTCATTGTGGTTTTTATTTACATTTCTCTGATGGCTCATAATCCTGAGCCTTCTTTTCACGTGTCTATTGCCATTATCATCCTTTGGAAAATTCCTGGTCATTTCCTTTGCTGATTTGTTTTGCTGTTATTGAATTTCTTGAACTTCTTATATATTCTGAATATTTATCCTTTTTCAGATGTGTATTTTGCAAGTATTTTCTCCCATCCTGTCTGTTTCCTCTGCACTTTACTAATTTGTTTCCTTTGCAGTGCAAAAGCTTCTTAGCCTGATGTAATCTCATTTCTCTATTTTGCTTTCAATTCCTGTGCTTTTGGAGTCTTATCCAAGAAGTCTTGGCCTAGGCTGTGTTTCCCCTGTGTTTTCCCAGTAATTTGATGGTTTCAAGTCTTATGTTTATGTCCTTGTCTTATGATTTGATTTTTGTGTAGGGTGTAAGGTAGAGATCTTGTTTCCAACTCTGCATTGGAAATCTAATTTTCCCAATACCATTTGTTGAAGAAAATGTCCTTTCTCCAGAAAATTATTTTAATTTGTCAGAGATTGGTTAGCTAGCTGACAATCATTTTAACATTTTTGTATTCTTAATGTTCTTTTTTTGTGTGTACTTACCTTTCTTTTGTGGACTAGATAGTACATTTATTTCACCTAAAATAATTATGGGGCAGGTGTTTGGCCCCAATTAGGATATCTGGTTCCCATACCTAAGTACCTGTTTGAGTCCCAACTCCAGCTCCTGAATCAAACTTTCTGTTAATGCAGATCTTAGGAGGCAGCAGTAATGACTCACATAATTGGGTTTCCACCACCCAAATGGGAGACTTCAATTGCATTTCTGGTTCCTGGCTCTAGCCCCAGCTGGGCATTTGGGGAGTGGAACAGTAGATAGGAGAGTTCCCTCCTCTTCCTCTGTCTTTCTGCCTTTCAAATAAATAAATAAAATATGGTTATATAAATCTTGCATATCTTTAAATCTTTTTCTGCAACAGATTTCCAACTAGGGTGATTTTTCCATCCCAGGGGATATTTGGTAATGATTAGAAACATTTCTGTTTGTATTTGATGGGGAATAGTACTGGCATCTAGTAGCTAGAGGCTAGGAATGCTGCTAAGCATCCTTCCTACAATATACAAGATAGCTCCACTATCAACTCAACTGTTAAGAAACTGACCTACAATATCATTTTAATGGCTACTAGTAAGATTGTTTTTCTCTTGTTATCTATTATGATCATCATAGTCTTCAATGATCAAAAACTTTAGTAACTATTACTGTATGCATTACGTGTTAAGCAATAATACATGTTGTCTTTAAGTATTAATCATTTCTTTATGATGTTCAACTTGTCTGTGTACTCTCTAGGGAGCTGCTTCTCTGTGTGCTCTGTTATCTTGGTGACCCATAGGCCATCAATTCTTGTCTTATAATAATGGTGAATATGATCAGTCGTACTGAATAATGAGAATGCAAGCTCTCCTTCTGCAGAGGCAATGCATTGTTTTGGAATGTATAGGGATGTGTCACCTAATTGAGGCTCTGTTTCTTGGAAGTTTTTGGAACAAGGACCTGTGTTTTCTAGCCTCAGTGTCAATATCTATAATACAGGCATAATAATACTTAGCTTGCGGGGTCTTGTCAGAATTTGAGAGCACAGAGGCAATATGTCGGATAGCAGTGGGTAATTAATGGTTGTTATGGTGATAGAACATGTGTCTTGTTGGTCACCCAAAGGTAGAATATCTTGATTAATATTTAGTTCACAGAGGATCCGAAAGAGGCAGGCATTATTAGTCAAACTCTATTAGGATATAACACAGTTCCTTCAGAGTAAGTTATGTTCGTCAGGGAGTTGTAGTCCCTTCTTCAGGCAGGGACACATTTGCACAGAGCAGTAATTGGCTAGTAGCCTGAAAACACTACTAAATGTGTGATACTCAGCAGGATGTCATAGGATTTGAAATTGTCAAAGCAAGATATCTTTATAACAAAATCCCTTGACAGGGTTGGCCTTGGGCAACATTGTGAATAAGCAAGGTTAGTCTGTATTTCTCTCCCTCCACACGGCTTGATGCCAAGCTCTGCAGTTTCTCCTGGGCAGCTCAGCTCTGCACCTTGTTCCAGGAAATTGTTATTTGCCAATCGTCACAGTGAAAATATCAGCTGATCCGAATTCCCTCTATGTTAGCTTTAAGCCCCAGTGGGAGATAGATTTTAATAGGTGTTTTCTAAGACCAAAATGACTTTGTAACTCAAAGGAATGGGTTTTTGAGGGAATAACAGGTAACAAAGGAGATGGTGAGGCCCGAGTGAACCTTTCTAGCACCTCCAGACATCATATTTACATTAACTGCTACATTTTGATGAGGCTGATTAGGATTTGGAGATTTATGTAGACTTCTGAGGATTACTTTGATAAACTGCAAGTACTGACAAGCACTCTATTGTCATTTTAATTTATTGAGTATGTTTCCTGTCTGAGATTTTGGGCTTGTCAGTCTTGTTTCCATTAGTATTTCTGTGAATACTCATTTGTATCCTCTGACACAGGCAATCTTATTTACAAATGAGGTAGAATGAGAATGAGATTGTATGCATGCATCATCAAAGTTGTGAATGAACACAATTCCATGCCATTCATACGAGAAGGGTTGCAAGATATTTCCCTGCTGAACCCAAAAGACACCAGTATCGTTTCTGTAGTAGTTTATGGTGAACTCAGAACCTTAGGAATTTTCTGCCTCTGGATTCAAGATTCCAAAGGATTCTGACCAAATAAATTGCTATTTGTCCCAGGGCAGGGGAACAAATTATTATAGCTCATTTTAGATATTTCCCATCATTTCTATTGCTAACTATTACTGAAAAGTGTAGGTTATTCATATGTGTGTGTGTGTGTGTGTGTGTGTGTGTGAATGATGTACAAGTTCAGGTGTATAAATGTGCATGTATGGATATGCACATGAGATTTTTAATTGACTCTTATTTTAGGGAATCCTGGCCAATTGGATACAATATCTCTTAAATAGTCTCAAATAGTTTTAGAAATGGTCCACATTGCCTAAGGTTATGCAATATCTAATCAATCTGGTTCATCCTGTATAAACATTGAAATTGGTATACTTCCACTGCTTTCTCCTCCACTCAATAAAGTTCATTAGAGTTTTTGGGATTCCTTTATTATTATTATTTATTTGACAGGTAGAGTTATTGACAGTGAGAGAGAGAGAGACAGAGAGAAATGTCTTCCTTCCATTGGTTCACCCCCCAATGGCCACTGTGGCCGGCGCACTGCGGCCAGCACACCGCGCTGATCCGAAGCCAGGAGCCAGGTGCTTCTCCTGGTCTCCCATGTGGGTGCAGGGCCAAGCACTTGGGCCATCCTCCACTGCACTCCCGGGCCACAGCAGAGAGCTGGACAGGAAGAGAGGCAACCGGGACAGAATCCGGCGCTCCTACCGGGACTAGAACCTGATGTGCCAGCGCCGCAGGTGGAGGAGTAGCCTATTGAGCCACGGCACCGGCCAATTGCCTTTTGTTAAGAGTTTGGAGCTGTAGGATGGAGTGCTAATCATCCAACACACTGAAAGTATGGTCTTTCAGAATCCCATCTATAAACTTGAGACCATAATATCTACTCCTGTAATGCTGGGGAATTGGAAATATGTTTAATGAACCTAAAACCATTCCTGGCACATAGTAGAAACTTCAAAAATAAAGTTTTATTTCTGTTTCACCTGTGTTAATCTTAGAAACAAACTCTTATATATTGAGGGCATGGAGCTCCACACATAGTGTTCCATAATTATTTATGTGGACATAGTAAATTATTTTCTATTTATCTACTGTAAATATCCATTGATGACATTCAGTAGACAACTGTGGATGCTAGTCTTAAATATGAGAAATACACAGTGGCCCACTAAGAAAGGCTACTGCTTCTAGAATATAGCCACTATGCAATGTCACCAAGATCTCCCAATGTAAAACTATTTTTGTGAGTGTACAATATTTGTGAGGAGGATGCATTTGTGTTCATGTCCAAAAATGCTTTTAATATCTTGGAAATTGGAGCCAGAGTTCAGAGAGGAGCTTATTCAATTTTCTGAAAGTTGCAGGCAATAATTTACCTAATTTCTCTTAAGTATATTTAGGAACTTTGGGGTAGTGTTTCTAAAGTTGGATAGAAGATGACCTATGGAGGTGAAATTCACTTTTCATCTCTCCAAGCTGAAGATGGGCTGTTTCCACATATTAAGTGAAACAAGATCTTTGCTGATGCAGCCTGCTTCAAAAAACAGGTCAAGGTTTTCTGACATTGCTCTGAGAGAAAGAGGAATCAGACTGTCTTAGAAAAAAAAATGAGATGTCAGTCTTCTCTCTTTTACTTGGGAAAAATGCAGCAAGTTTCTGTTTATTACCTTGGGATCTGAAGACTCACAGAAAGTGCAGGGGGACACTTTAGATGCTTCTAACGTCCCCAGCTCTTTCAGGAGGAACATAGGATTCTGAACTCGGATCTTGACTGGTGTATGAATAGGATGACATGCATTCTCGATTTTCACAGGGTCGCTTTTATAGCTCAGTGCCTATAGGGTAGAGTAAAAAAGGACCAGAATGACCCAGAACAGCTGTTCTTAAAATATCATTCTCAATGTTCCAAAAGCTCTGTTTATGATGGAAATAAAACCTGCAATACTCACAGATAATACTAATTCGAATAGCAACAAATAAAATTTATCTTGCTATGGTTTATAGTAAGCAGTGAGATCCGAGTGGAGCAGTACTGAGTAAGAAAGTGCTTTGGTCAGCAGTACATGGAACCTTCTCTAGGATTGACCACATACTAGGCCATAAGGCAAGTCTCAGCAAATTCAAAAGAATTAGAATCATACCATGCAGCTTCTCAGACCATAAAGGAATGAAGTTGGAAATTAGCAACTCAGGAATCCCTAGAGCATACGCAAACACATGGAGATTGAACAACATGCTCCTGAATGAACAATGGGTCATAGAAGAAACTTAAAGAAAAATCAAAATTTTTCTGGAAGTAAATGAGGATAAGAGCACAACATACCAAAACTTATGGGACGCAGCAAAAGCAGTGTTAAGAGGAAAGTTTATATCAATAGGTGCCTACATCAAGAAATTGGAAAGGCACCAAATAGATGAGCTTTCAATTCACCTCAAGGATTTAGAAAAACTACAGCAAACCAGACCCAAATCTAGTAGGAGAAGAGAAATAATTAAAATCAGAGAAGAAATCAACAGGATTGAATCAAGAAAAACATTACAAAAAATCAGCCAAACGAGGAGCTGGTTTTTTGAAAACAAACAAACAAACAAACAAAAACAACAACAACAACAAAATTGACACCCCATTGGCCCAACTAACTAAAAAAAGAAGAGAAAAGACCCAAATCAATAAAATCAGAGATGAAAAAGGAAACGTAACAACTGACACCACAGAAATAAAAAGAATCATCAGAAATTACTACAAGGAATTGTATGCCAGCGAACAGGGAAGCCTATCAGAAATGGATAGATTCCTGGACAACTGCAACCTACCTAAACTGAACCAGGAAGACATAGAAAACCTAAACAGACCCATAACTGAGACAGAAATTGAAACAGTAATAAAGGCCATCCCAACAAAGAAAAGCCCAGGACCAGATGGATTCACTGCTAAATTCTACTAGACATTTAAAGAAGAACTGACTCCAATTCTTCTCAAACTATTCAGAACAATCGAAAAAGAGGGAGTCCTCCCAAATTCTTTCTATGAAGCCAGCATCACCTTAATTCCTAAGCAGGAAAAAGATGCAGCATTGAAAGAAAATTACAGACCAATAACCCTGATGAACATAGATGCAAAAATCCTCAATAAAATTCTCGCCAATAGACTGCAACAGCACATCAGAAAGATCATCCACCCAGACCAAGTGGGATTTATCCCTGGTATGCAGGGATGGTTTAATGTGCGCAAAACAATCAATGTGATACACCACATTAACAGACTGCAGAAGAAAAACCATATGATTATCTCAATAGATGCAGAGAAAGCATTTGATAAAATACAACACCATTTCATGATGAAAACTCTAAGCAAACTGGGTTTGGAAGGAACATTCCTCAATACAATCAAAGCAATCTATGAAAAACCCACAGCCAACATCCTATTGAATGGGGAAAAGTTGGAAGCATTTCCACTGAGATCTGGTACCAGACAGGGATGCCCACCCTCGCCATTGCTATTCAAAATAGTTCTGGTAGTTTTAGCCAGACCCATTAGGCAAGAAAAAGAAATTAAAGGGATACAAATTGGGAAGGAAGAACTCAAACTATCCCTCTTTGCAGATGGTATGCTTCTTTGTTTAAGTTATCCAAAGAATTCTACTAAGAGACTATTGGAACTCATAGAAGATTTTGCAAAGTAGCAGGGTATAAAATCAATGCACAAAAATCAACAGCCTTTGTATACACAGGCAATGCCATGGCTGAGGAAGAACTTCTAAGATCAATCCCATTCACAATTGCTACAAAAACAATCAAATACCTTGGAATAAACTTAACCAAGGACATTAAAGATCTCTACGATGAGAATTACAAAACCTTAAAGAAAGAAATAGAAGAGGATACCAAGAAATGGAAAAATCTTCCATGCTCATGGATTGGAAGAATCAATATCATCAAAATGTCCATTCTCCCAAAAGCAATTTCTAGATTCAATGCAATCCCAATCAAGATACTGAAGACCTTCTTCTCAGATCTGGAAAAAATGATGCTGAAATTCATATGGAGACACAGGAGACCTCGAATAGCTAAAGCAATCTTGTACAACAAAAACAAAGCCGGAGGCATCACAATACCAGATTTCAGGACATACTACAGGGCAGTTGTAATCAAAACAGCATGGTACTGGTACAGAAACAGATGGATAGACCAATGGAATAGAATTGAAACACCAGAAACCAATCCAAACATCTACAGCCAACTCATATTTGATCAAGGATCCAAAACCAATCCCTGGAGTAAGGACAGTCTATTCAATAAATGGTGCTGGGAAAATTGGAATCCACGTGCAGAATCATGAAGCAAGACCCCTACCTTTCACCTTACACAAAAATTTACTCAACATGGATTAAAGACCTAAATCTATGACCTGACACCATCAAATTATTAGAGAGCATTGGAAAAACCCTGCAAGATATAGGTACCGGCAATGACTTCTTGGAAAACACCCCAGAAGCACAGGCAGTCAAAGCCAAAATTAACATTTGGGATTGTATCAAATTGAGAAGTTTCTGTACTGCAAAAGAAACAGTCAGGAAAGTGAAGAGACAACCAACAGAATGGGAAAATATATTTGCAAACTATGCAACTGATAAAGGATTAATAACCAGAATCTACAAAGAAATCAAGAAACTCCACAACATCAAAACAAACAACCCACTTAAGAGATGGGCCAAGGACCTCAATAGACATTTTACAAAAGAGGAAATCCAAATGGCCAACAGACACATGAAAAAATGTTCAAGATCACTAGCAATCAGGGAAACGCAAATCAAAACCACAATGAGGTTTCACCTCACCCCAGTTAGAATGGCTCACATTCAGAAATCTACCAACAATAGACGCTGGCGAGGATGTGGGGAAAAAGGGACACTAACCCACTGTTGGTGGGAATGCAAATTGGTCAAGACACTATGGAAGTCAGTTTGGAGATTCCTCAGAAACTTGAATATAACCCTACCATTCAACCCAGCCATCCCACTCCTTGGAATTTACCCAAAGGAAATGAAATTGGCAAACAAACAAGCTGTGTGCACATTAATGTTTATTGCAATTCAATTCACAATAGCTAAGACGCTAAGACCTGGAACCAACCCAAATGCCCATCAACAGTAGACTGGCTAAAGAAATTATGGGACATGTACTCTATAGAATACTATACAGCAGTCAAAAACAATGAAACCCGGTCATTTGCAACAAGATGGAGGAATTTGGAAAACATCTTGCTGAGTGAATTAAGCCAGTCCCAAAGGGACAAGTAGCAGATGTTCTCCCTGATCCACGACAACTAACTGAGCACCAAAGGAGAAACTTGTTTAAGTGAGATGGACACTGTGAGAAACAGTGACTTGATCAGCTCTTGTCCTGACAGTTGATATACAATGTAATACTTTATCCATTTTAGTATTTTTTTTGTTCTAGTACCATTGGTTGAACTCTGTAATTAACACACAATTATTCTTAGGTGTTTAAATTTTAACTGAAAAGTGATCCCTGTTAGGAATTTGGAAAACATTATGTTGTGTGAAATAAGCCAATCCCAAAGGGACAAATACCACTTGTTCTCCTTGATAGGTGACAACTAACTGAGCACCAAAAAGGAAACCTGTTAAAGTGAAATGAACACTATGAGAAATGGTAACTTGATCAGCCCTCACTCTGACTGTTGATGAGCAACTTGATATGTTATCCCTCTTAATATCTTTTTTTGTTTGTTCTACTTAATACGTTTGGTTGAATACTGTAATAAATACACAATTCTTCTTAAGTGCTGAAACTTAACTGAAAAGTGATCACTGTTAAATATAAGAGTGGGAATAAGAGAGGGAAGAGATGTGTAATTCGGGACATGCTCAAGCTGACTTACCTCAAACAGTAGAGTTAGAAACATACCAGGGGATTTCAATTCAATCCCATCAAGGTGGCATGTACCAATGCCATCTCACTAGTCCCAGTGATCAATTTCTGTTCACAATTGAACATAATGATAAGACTAAGAACCAAAGGGATCACATAAACAAGAATAGTGTCTGCAAATACTATCTGATAGAATAAAAAAGGGAGAGAACACTCCAACATGGGAAGTGAGATACACAGCAGACCCATAGAATGGCAGATGTCCTAAACAGCACTTTGGCCTCAGAATCAGCCCTTAAGGCATGCGGATCTGGCTGAAAAGCCCATGAGAGTATTTCAGGCATGGAAAGCCAAGACACTCTGGCAAAAAAAAAAAAAAAAAAAACAAAACAAACAAACAAACACCTAAATGAAAGATCTCCACGAGTGAGATCCCAGTGGAAAGAACAGGTCATCAAAGAAGGAGGTACCTTCCTCTGAAGGGAGGAGAGAACTTCCACTTTGACCATGGCCTTGTCTAAATATGGTCAGAGTCAGTGAACTCAGGGGGCTTCCATAGCCTTGGCAGCTCATGACAAGAGCCTAGGGTGATTACTTTGGCCATAAACAAGAGTGTCAATTTGTTAAGTCAACAACAGGAGTCACTGTGCACTTACTCCTCATGTAGGATCTTTGTCCTTAGTGTGCTGTACATTGAGATTTAATGCTATAACTAGTACTCAAACAGTATTTTTCACTTCATGTTTGTTGTGGGAGCTAACTGTTGAAATCTTTACTTAATGTATGCTAAACTGATCTTCTGTATATAAAGAGAATCGAAAATGAACCTTGATGTGAATGGAAGGGGAGAGGGAGTGGGAAAGGGGAGGGTTGTGGGTGGGAGGGACGTTATGGGGGGGAAGCCATTGTAATCCATAAGCTGTACTTTGGAAATTTATATTCATTAAATAAAAGTTAAAAAAAAATAAAGAAAGTGCTTTGGAAACCTTGAGTGGCAGCTTGGATCTCCTGCCACACTGAGTGTTCCTTCAGGGCAGGGAGTGGCTGTTGTTTTCCTCTGCATTGTCCACAGCAGCTCTGACTGTGCTCTTCACATTGGCTCTCAATGACCATTGTTGATTCGATGAGTGAAGCACAGCACTGATAGGCTTCAGGCTGAATTAATTAGGACTGTAAACCATGTCATATGCTGTTTTCGGCAGATCCAGTGTCTCTGCCCTCTCACCTACCCGGAGGATAAGGCAGACAGACACACAGTACATTTTGTGAGCAGGAGATTTCACTGCTCCTGAACTGAATGAGTTCCTAAAAGGAATATATGCGTTTGTGGGAGGTTTTATTTGGGGGAGGGGCTAGAAAACTGGGTGCATTATATACTACATAAATTGCTAATGTGCCTACGTTTTTTTTATCTTGATACTTCTTGAATATAACTTCATTGCAAATAATATTGTGTCTTGCTTGGTTACACTGAGTGTGTTGTGTGGACAAAAAATAGTCTCTGGATCAAACTGCTAAGATTAGAGGTTCTGGCTCTGCCACTTGCTGTGTGACCTGGGCAAGGGATGTAACCTCAGTGTCTTGGTGTCCTCAACTGAGGAATGTGATTAGGGGCTTGCTCTGAGGATTAAATAGTTAATGTACGTAAACCATCAGGAACCATGTGTGCTTCATACTACATTCTGTATATGAGGTAGCCATCTGACAGACCCTTGTTCTTTATTTTTTTTTATTTTATTTATTTGAGAGGTAGAATTACAGACAATGAGAGGGAGAGACAGAGAGAAAGGTCTTCCTTCCGTTGGTTCACTCCCCAGATGGCCGTAATGGCCAGAGCTGTGCCGATCCGAAGCCAGGAGCCAGGAGCTTCTTCCTGGTCTCCCACGTGGGCGCAGGGGCCCAAGGACTTGGGCCATCTTCTACTGCTTTCCCAGGCCATAGCAGAGAGCTGGATTGGAAGAGGGGCAGCATAGACTAGAACCAGCGCCCATATGGGATGTCGGAGCCAGAGGCAGAGGATTAACCTACTGCACCACGCAGCCAGCCCCGATCCTTGTTTTTATATAGTGCAAAACTGAAAGATGGAATAAGATATTGGCGTTACAGAAGGATGGATGGTAACAAATATCTGATAAAAGGAAATGATGCATTACTAGATTAATAGATACTGGTAGTTCAGAAGATGACTGAGGGTATCCTTATTTCTGTCAAATTTTTGTTTTCTTTGTTTTACCTGTTCTAATTCTCGTTATATTTGCATATCTGAGAACTAACACAGCCAAAGTTGAAGTATATTATTCCCAAAATGCTTTTGTTAAGTTCTTATTAGTCACAAGAATGAAAATCACCAATAGACTGTACTTTAAATTCTCTATTCAAAAGAGATGATCAAGTTATGACTTATCCTTGCAGATGGATTAAAAATTGTAATACAGAGTGAAGACATAGACAAATATATGAAATTGCAGTAAAAATAAAAGCAAACACATCACAAGTTTCAGGCAATTTCCCATTGTGTGAGGGAAATGGAATTTTCTCCAGCTACTTGGGAGAAGTAACACCAGATGGGAAAAGAATAACAAAATAGGCAAAACAGGAAAATGATTATCCCAGTTAGTCCCTAGATAATCCTACACCATGCTTTGACAAGTAAGTGACTTTTTTAGTTTAAAATCCATCAAAAGACTAAGAGAGAACTAAAATAACACCTATGTTCTCTGGTGGCAAAGGGTTCTATAAATACAAGGAATAAATAGTCATTAGACATTGTAAGTGATCCTGTAGACAATGAAAGCCCATACCAATTGATCATTTCTTCATAGGAATATCACAGATGGATTAAAATTCAGCAGTGTGGTTCGTAAAGTGTTCAAATAGTGTTATTCACAAAAAATGAGGCAAATATTATTTATGGATGCTGTATTTTTGTTAAAACCACACATAAACATAAACACACAAACCTGCCATCACCTCATGTCCAATTCTGTTTTTCTTCCTTCTTTTCTCTCCTCTCCTCTCCTCTCCTCTCCTCTCCTCTCCTCTCCTCTCCTCTCCTCTCCTCTCCTCTCCTCTCCTCCCCTCCCCTCTCCTCTCCTCTCCTCCTCTCCTTTCCTTCCTTCCTTCCTTTTCCTTCCTTCCTTCCTTCCTTCTTTCCTTTCCTTTCCTTTCCTTTCCTTTCCTTTCCTTCTCCCTTCCTTCTCCCTTCCTTCTCCCTTCCTTCTCCCTTCCTTCTCCCTTCCTTCTCCCTTCCTTCTCCCCTCCTTCTCCTTCCTTCCTTCCTTCCTTCCTTCCTTCCTTCCTTCCTTCCTTCCTTCCTTCTCTTTCCTTCTCTTTCATTCTCTTTCATCTATATTTCTATACTTCTGTATTATTTATTTTGAAATAATCCTTGTGGCAATGTTAGTGCAAGGGATTAATGGCCCAGATCCTAAGGTACTTTAGATTATCAACATTCAATAGAAAATCCATAAAATGTGGATGTCAAAGAGAAGGTATCGAGAGGTAAATCTTCATGAGTTACAAAGTTGGCATAAAACAGTGAATCAATCAGCTTTTTAAGCATAAAGCAATGCAAATCTCAGGAGCCTGTTTACTTTTGATCTAATGCTACAAACTGAGCGCAGGGGGTTCACGTGTCTTTCCCCTCCCAACCAGATCATATACATCTCACGGTGCTGGTGGAAGCCAAAAAGAACAAGCTGACCCATGTGAGTACATTTCAATTATCTAACGGTATCAAATCTGCTAATACTAAATCTGCAGCAAGAATTACAATGAGAATTGGGCCAAGTCAGTCACATGACAAAGCCAACATTCATGAAGTGAGGATGCTTTTCTGGTGGAAGGGCGGGCTGGGGTGGGGGGAGGTGGAAGAGTCTAAACATAGCTGGGCAATAACTCAAATTGCCAAAATTACCCTTGTATTCCACATAAAGAGCGTGGAGAAGAGCAAGGCGGCCATACATTAAACGGCACTAATGCCAGGACCCAGGCTGCCTTGGCTTCTAGAGGAAGTCGAGGATACAGGGTACAGCCCCTGTCCTTCCCAACACTCTGCAAATTCCATTTCATCTCTCTGTTTTGACTGGGGAAGGAACTGCCAGTTGGCATCTTTGTGTTGTAAAGGGAGCTTGTGTTCTATGGTAGAAAGAGCATGAGCTATGCTATCAAGAGAACCATGGGATGAACCTCAGTTCTGACACCACCTGCATTACCTTGGATAAGATTATTAGTTGTGTGTCTCATTTTCCTAAATGCAAACTGAGAGTACTATCTTCCACATAATGTGCTTGTGGCGCATGATGCCTGGTCCCAAGTAAGTGATCCGTAAATATAAGTTTTCTTTTTTCCTCAGGGCTTAGGGGGCTTCTGCAGCAGTAAGTAGAATGAGTGATAGCAACCTCTGTGAGACAACCCTTGATCTTTGCATTATTGCTTGATGGCACTTAACTCTGGTACTAAGGCTTACTTTAATATACCATTGTCTCTACAATTACAATAACAGACTTTTGGATGAAAGGGTCTTATTGCGTGCTCTGTGTTTCACAATACCTAGTAGAGCCCTAGCCTTATGAAGCAGTGTCAGGATAGGGAGAAAGCTTGCCTTTGAAATCAGAAGGTCTTTCTGCTACCCTGGGACTTGTTACCTTTAGTTGACATTTTCCTTTTCTGGCTTTTTCCCCCATCTCTAAAACAACAAGCTTGGACTGCAGTCCCAAGAACTGTACCTGACACATAGTAAATGCTTAATGAAAATGTTTTAAGAGAATCAATAATCCCTATTTAAAATTTCATCAGGATCTAAAATTCTGTAATAAAGTTGATTTAAGGCAGAGAAACAAGTGGCTGAAGTTTTATAAGCAAAATGAATTAAGCATTATTGCTAACAATTTATTATCAGATTTCATATCCTTTCTTCTCCCTAAACAGTTTGAAGCTAGTGAAAGCCTAGGAAATACTTTGTCAAAAGATACATGTAAGCATGCACTACTTTTGAAGTAATTTTTAATTATTTAATTATGAAAACAAAATCTATTCAAGTAGACATCATTTAAGTTCACTGTGGAGACACAAATTCTAACTATACTTTACAATTTGACACATTGGTCAGATCTGATGAATTGCAGCTTTTATATGCTAACTCAATGGACCTGTTAGATATTGAATAAATTTTGTGAGTTCCCTATAGACTCTCAATGATGAAAATTCCTGTTATCAACCACAAAATACATTTACCAGTAAAACACAAGAATGTTCTTTGTTGTTTTTCCTCCCCAAAAACAAATTGTCTGTTAACCTAGCTTTGTTATGAAAACTTGAAAGAAATATATCTAAACATCTCGATCTATTAAAGTAGCAGAAGGGATGGTTGAAACCAGATCTCTGCTCTGATCTCTTATGGAATTCCTGGCAGATAATTTATGGAGCTTTAGGCAGCATTGCTGTTTTTATCACTCCTATGGCATCAACTTACCCTAGCAAACATTTTTTTTCACCGTCCTCAAGAAACTGAAGAATTTTGAAGAGATAAGGAAAGATGAAATATTTGTCCCCTTTTCTGTCTCTCCCTGGCCTCACTCTTCTAAGAAGACAGCTCAGCAATTTCTTCTAGAGCCACAGGATAGTTTTAGGTGTCCTAAGTCGGGTGATGTAGGCAGTGGTGTGTCGTGGTAGAAGCCTGGAATCTGTAGCCAGATCTGCTTGTGTTTAAATACTGGCTCTCCCTTGAGCAGTTTACTTAACCTTTTTTTGTGGCTCATTTTCCTCACCCATAAAATCAAATCACAAGTATCCTTGTGAAGATTAAATGAATTACTGTACATTAAAGGTTTATAGTAGTACCTGGAATGGAGGAAGCACAATGTCATTTTTATTATCATTATGTTAATAATGTCTTTTAAAATATTTATTCATTTATTTGAAAGGCAGAGTTACAGAGAGAGAAGGAGAGACAGAGATAGAGGTCTTCCATCCACACCCCGAATAGCTGCAATTGTCAGGGCTGGGTCAAAACAAAGCCAGAAGCCAGGAGCCAAGAACTTCTTCCAGGTCTCCCACATGGCTGCAGCGACCCAAGCAGGTAGGACTTGAACAGGTGCCCATATATGATGGTGGTATCACAGGTGGCAACTTAACCTGCTATGCCACAATGCCTGTCAGTAACATTTTTCTTGGTTCATTGGTTCTATTCCTGTTGTTTGAGTCTGGATGCTATTGTGGTCACAAGTTCATCAACTTCTTCCCTTTTGCTTTTCTATCAATGCTTCCAGTTTTAGAAACACCCATTCAGGTTTGGGGGAAAACAGTAATGCTTCAAGAAAAGCTGTTTATCAGGCAGAGAGAAATTTCTAAACCATTTAGAGCTGTTAGTGTCTTTCTCCAGCTTTGGTGTGTTTTATGTTTTCCTTTGGGCAGGGAACTCATTTTGAAATTGTAAAAAGAGTAGTGAAGCTCTGGTCTTGCATCAGAATGATTTTGGATGCATCCAATTTGCATGTTGAAAGTCATCTTTCCAGAAACATAAAGCCATCAGTTGGGAAAAATAATCATTTCTCCAGTTCACTATCAGTAAAGAATTTCCTGCAGCAGGCATGAAAGACAAGCTTAGAGGATGCATCCCATAAGAAACTAAAAATGATCAGATTTTATTTATAATGGAATTCACAATGCATTAGGTACCTTTGGGGCATCAGCGCGTTCTTTTCATTAGTTTCTCAAGTGTTCTGCAGCCCTTTATTAAGATGTCTCATCTCTTTCTGGAGAATCAAAGCAGGAATTTAAGCTTCCAGGTTACATCAATAAGCCACTTGTTGTACATATTTCTTGTACTATTATAGTGGAAGTACAGATGGAAAAGAAAAAGATGTAACATTTGAAAAAAAATTATAGTGCTGTGGTTTGGGTCAAATATTTGCCTTTGAAACTTAATGTCTTAGAATGCAGATGACTTATTTGATAGCTGTCCTAGGTGGCTTATTAGAATACAGTATGAAGGATACACATTGCCTGGACATTTTGCTGAAGAGAGCAGCTTGACTCCCTTGTGAAAAAAAAAATCACCTTGAATACAATTAATATGTCCCTAGAATATTTATCAGGAGCAGCTGGTGATCTTTGATAATATATAGTAGAAATATTTAATGTGTGCAGAGAAGTGGGAGCCATCAGTGTTTTAGAGGTAAGGAAACTACATAATGTCAGATTCTCAGGGAGATGGATCAAAGTATTTGGGGTCACATTAATCTGTGGTCATCTGTATTTACATTCATATTCACGCATATAAACTACCCCCATTCCTGATCACTAAAATCTCACCCACTTTATCTGGGGTTGGAAAACTATGACCTTCCATCTATGTTCATGAATAAAGTTTTATTGGAAAACAGTCATTCCTATAATGTGTATGGCCACTTTCATGCTACAATAGCAGAGTTGCATGGTTGATTTATATCCTGTAAGTCTAAAATATTTACTGTCTACCCACCTCCTGCTGTTAGCTTAAAGCCCAAGATCTCATCTTCTGAATCAGGGTAAGTTTCAGAAGAAGCTTTCTAAGTGCAGTTCATTGAGTATAGTCACTTGCTATCTAAAGACCTGTGAACTAAAGAGCTAGAATATAACCCCCATGCATTCCCCAGCGCACAATTGTAACTCAGAGATGGGGTAGCTTCAATAGTTAACCCCTTTCAAAAAGGACTGGTAGGTAGGTACATAGCTGTGACTAGTCTACTGCAGTGCCAAGATCTAGCTGAGGGATGGGCATTTGGTACATATGCAAGCCAATGTTTCATTTGAGAGCACCTGGGTTGGACTTCTGGTTCTGCTTCTGATTCCAGCTCCTTGCTTATGTGCACCCTGGGAAGCAGTAGGTGATGGCTCAAGTACTTGGGACCCTGCCACCCACTAGAAAGACCCAGACTGAGCTCTTGACTCCTGGCTTTCGCCAGTTCAATAGCCTGTCATTGCGGGTATTTGGGGAGTGAGCCAGAGGATGGAAGATGTGTGTGTCTGTTTCTGTCTGTCTCTCAAAGAAATACAAATAAATAAATGTTTTAAAAATTAAAATCCCACTGAGTACATTATGCTAGTTTCCTGATTATGGTCCATTCTTGCTCCTTGGGAGACTTTTATGGGTCTTCACTCTATTAGCTCATCTTTTGGTTCTGCTGAAATTATCTTTCTTTTATATGCATCCTGTTTGAAACTGAATAGTTTTTTTCAGGCTGCTTCCTGTCCACAGAAGGTAGGGGTCCAATGTTGTCTTTTTTAAAAAAATATATATTTTCGAGAGACCCTTAGAGCTGAACTTTCATATATACAGTTGAAAATGTAATGATTTTTAAAAAAGATTTATTTTTTATTTGAAAGGCCGAGTTAGAGAGAGGGAGAGACCTGCTACCCAGTGGTTCACACTCCAAATGACTACATTGGCCAGAGCTAGGCCGATCCAAAACCAGGAACCAGGAGCTTCTCCCGGGTCTCCCACATGGGTGCAGGGGCTCAAGCACTTGGGCCATCTCTACTGCTTTTTCGGGCCATAGCAGAGTGGATTGGAAGTGAAGCAGCAGAGTCTCAAGCCACTGCCCATATGGGATGCCGGCACTGCAGGGCTTTGCCTGCTAAGCCACAGCCTGTCCCTCAATGTTGTCTTTTCATTCTAACCATTTCTGTCCTTTCAGTCCAAGCTAAAAAAAAATCCGTTCTGAACTTCCTGAGTTTCTTAGGTACTAATTCAAAATAAACTTCTTCAGAGAAACACCACACCAATACGTCTTTTCTTAGACAGGTCCTTCTCTACTTTTGACAGCTGTGAATCTGTCATGGAACAATGCCCATAGGATCCTAAAAATCCTACCATTGAATGAGAAAGATCTATGAAGCACACTCTTAAGATTCGTAGAAGTCCTGCAGGCTCACTCTTAAGTATTTCTGAATGGTCTTCAAGCCATGCCCTGAAATCTCTAGGCTGAGGTCTTATTTTACAGATAGCTCCCTGGGTTTGATCTTTTGTTTTCAAGTGATTTTTGTTGAAGAATATGTATAAGAGACACTGTGGATTAGAAACAATTTTCATTTTTCAAATCAAGAAAATCCCGATTCTTCATATGTCTCCTAAATTCTACTAGAAAACTTAACAGTTTTTTTTCCTAAGTTAAATCTTTTCTAGTATATGTTTAAGGGTATCAGGAAGCCAACTGACTACTACACATTCTACCTAGCAGTTTCTCAAGCTAGATCCCTGATTTATTAAATATCCCATCTATTTTCCGCATGACCACAGATATCAGTATTACCAGACTTTGCACCTCTATAGAATAATACCTTCCTCATTAAAACCTCACCAACATTCTCCCTAGGCCCTCTGAACTTCTACTTGTTGTCCAGTGGCATAGGTGGTAGATATTTTGTTCTGGGCAGCATCCCCTTCCGTGTACTAGATTCTTTTTTGTTTAAGATTTATTTATTTATTTGAAAGGCAGAGTTACAGAGAGGCAGAGTCAGAGAGAGAGAGAGAGACAGAGAGAGAGAAATAGAGAGAAAGGTCTTCCATCTGCTGATTCACCCCTCAATGACTGCAATGGCCAGAGCTGGGCTGATCTGAAGCCAAGAGCCAGGAGCTTCTTCCAGATCTCTCACATGGGTGCAGGGGCTCAAGCATTTGGGTCATCTTCTACTGCTCTCCCAGGCCACAGCAGTGGGCTGGATCGGAAATGGAGCAGCCAGGACTGGAAGCAGCACCCATGTAGGATGCCAGCACTGCAGGTGGTGGCTTTACCTGGTATGCCACAGTGCCGGCCCCACTAATTCTTATATATTTGATATAGTCAGTGTAGAATTACTGACATCTGTCCCTTTTTCCTGTCATGTCTCACAACTGGACACATTTTCTTTATTACAAGCACAAAAACTTAAAATGGCCTTTGTCATTCTCTCTCCTAGGTCTTCTGCTACAGTGACTGTGTGTTCTGAATATTCTGACAGTTAAGATTTGTGTGTTAAAGAATCCTTAAGTCAAATAAAGTGGTTTATACCTAAATAATTTCCTAGGATTGCTTTCTTCAATCTCTTTTAATGCTGCAACTTGACAGGAAAAAATTGAAAGGGAAAAACAAAAGGAAATTAAAAACAAGGACAAGAGAAAGGTCATAAGCAGTTATCTCTTTATCTTTGCTCTAGTTTAGCTAATACTTTAAGATATGCTTGGTAGTTAAGTACACCATAAAAGAAAGCCATAGCGTGGATTCCAGCCTTTTATTGGGGGATGTGAGGTGTTGTTCTCCATTGTCTATACAACTTGCACCTTACAGATGGGAAAAGCTGAAATTAGCAGGTGAATGTGGGCTGTATGCAAAACAACTAGTTTTTTTTTTTATTAAGATTTTATTCATTTACTTGAAAGTCAAAGTTACATAGAGAGAGAAGGAGAGGCAAAGAGAGAGAGGTTTTCCATCCACTGGCTCACTCCCCTGTTGACTGCAATGGCTGGAGCTGTGCGGATCTGAAGCCAGGAGCCAGGAGTTTTTCTAGGTCTCCCATATGGGAGCAGAGGCCCAAGGTCTTGGGCCATTTTCCACTGCTTTCCCAGGCCATAGCAGAGAGCTGCATAGGAAGTGGAGCAGCCAGAACTCTAACTGGTGCCCATATGGAATGCCGGTACTGCAGGCAGCGGCTTTACCCCCTACGCCACAGCACTGGCCCCACTAGTTGTTTGTGGGTTGCAAATACTGTTTTATCTGAATAAACTTTTTATTAACTGTCTTAATTCATTACTACTGTTTTCCTCATGCCCAATAGGGCAGATTCTTGGAGAGGTGTTGGGTGGGGAGATGAAAAATAAAGAAAAATATCAGAAAAAAATACCACCTGGAAATGTTTCTCAAATTGCACATAGCCAGGCTTCCCAATGGGCATCACTAGACTAGGGAATTGACTGTCGCTTTTTCCAGGGCCCTTCTCAGTTTAGTGGTAACTTCTTCTATGACTGTGCTTTTAATTCTATTTGATTAGACAGTTCCACTTGCCTCAATATTTTTTCAGCCTCAAAATATTTTCAGCTCATAACTGGGTGGTGGACTTGTGGTCAGAACTTTCTAGTACAGAGCTTTGAACAAGTTATTTCTACTTCTTCTAGGGCCTCATTTAGTACATATCCTTCCTACCTTACAGAGGAATTTTAAATTTTCTTTAAATGAAGCACCTTAAAACTCTAAAGAACCTTGAGGATCCTTTCAAAAGGTCTTTGAAAGGCTTTCCTGGGGCCACCGTTGTCACCTAATGAATTAAGCCTCAGCCTACAATGCTGCCATACCATATAGACAATCAGTCCATGTCCTAGCTGCTCCACTTCTGATCCAGTTCCCTGCTAATGCACCTGGGAAAACAGCAGAAGATGGCCCAATTGCTTGGGCCCCTGTACCCACATGGGAGACCTGGAAGAATATCCTGGCTCCTGGCTTTGGTATGGCCCAGCTCTGGCCATTGTAATCATTTGGGGAGTGAACCAGTGGATGGAAGGTCTCTCCCCCCACCCCCATAACTCTACCTTTCAAATAAATAAATAAAACTATTTTAAAATGGCTTTTTTATGGAAGAGACATTATCCATGTTATTTTTGTTCCCACTGGTAGCACAATTTAAAATTATATATAGCTCCATTTTCAGCTATACCTCAAGTGTGGGCAGCTACCTGCTCTGCAGTTGAGATTGTAGTATTAAGCCATAGTGAAAGACTTCTAAGGAAGTATTGAAAATCCATTCAGGTAACTGTTAGCTCTTCTTTCTCATCAAGGAAATTTAAAGGCTGAGTTGGAGCTGTGAAGATTTGGGGAGTGCCCTTAGTGTGTTTTGAGTCTCTCCTGTTAAGTGGGGCAAGGGATTATTTTTTTGTTTGTTTGACAGGCAGAGTTAGACAGTGAGAGAGAGAGAGACAGAGAGAAAGGTCTTCCTTCCGTTGGTTCATCCCCCAAGTGGTTGCTACAGCTGGCCGGCGTGCTGCGCCGATCCGAAGCCAGGAGCCAGGTGCTTCTGGTCTCCCATGCGGGTGCAGGGCTCAAGGACCTGGGCCATCCTCCACTGCACTCCCGGGCCACAGCAGAGAGCTGGCCTGGAAGGGGAGCAACCGGGACAGAACCTGCACCCCAACCTGGACTAGAACCCGGTGTGCCGGCGCCGCAAGGTGGAGGATTAGCCTAGTGAGCCGCGGCGCCGGCCGGGACAAGGTGATTCTAAGAATCCACAAAATGTGTTGTGAGAGGGGAGTCAAACTTGAAACACCTGCCAAACTCAGCAACAAAATTGTATCATCTTGACAGTACCACTGAAATGAGCTCTTCCTTGGCTCTTGCTTCCCGTATCTCCTCACCCTAATCTTGGAGGCGGCAGAGGTAGCTGAGTGGGCTGCTAGGGAGAAGAGAAGTGCCAGGTAGGGAAGGAAAGAAGAGAATGACCGCTCCATCTCCCTTTCCTACTGCAGATTTTATCCCAGAGTAAGTTAAACTGCAGGTTGGTAATAGAGATGGAGGAAGAAGAAAGCTGAAAGTCTTAGTAGAGTTGTAAGTATATATGCTTGTTACATAGGGGTATTTGTGTGTGTGTGTGTGTGTGTGTGTGTGTGTTTATTTTAATCATGCGGGTGTAAAGACAAAAGTCAGAGGACATCCTAGGTGTTTATAGGGGCATGAAAAGAAAGCAACAAACTCCTCAAAGCAGGCTTAAATGACAGTGATGGGAAAAAAATAAAGAGATTTTCTATTACACCTCAGCTGTCTTACTTGTTCAGTGTGATCATAGCTTAGAGAGCAGTGTCAGGACCTGGGGACAGAAGTTGCCAGGCATGTCCTTAAAAAACATTGGCAACCATGAGAGCAGTCCAGAAATGGAAGAACTTAATGGAAGAACTTTCTTTGACTTAATTATAAAAGTTGGTGATGGCTGCAAAATTAGACTGAAAAAACCTGTATGCTATGAATCTGCTCATTTTCAGTTCTTTTCTTTTTTTCAGCTTATTTTGCAAGATACCTTTGGCCAAGGCTGATGTACCTTGCCACATCATCCCATGCTGTTTTCTGATCCCACCTCCACAGATAATGCATTGGCTTAGCTACTGAAGTATTGCTCTAACTCTCAAAAATGCAGGCAAAAGGTGAGAGCTGTATCGCAGTTAGAAAACCTACCAACTCCTTGAGGGAAGAAATCATCCCCATTGATAATGAGAGCAGAATCTACTCATGCTATGGGCCATATCTTAAATCCCAGGGATTGCCTGGCTAACCTTCAACTAAAATATGTGGACAGTGAATATGATAGACTTCATTTGGCACACCCTCCCTGAGTTAGTGTCAAGGTAATAATCTAACAGAGTCATCAGATCCAGAAACTGATAACAAATTCCATGGTAGATACCTTTCAGAGACTGTGAGGACTCTCTTAATTTGAAAAGCTCTTCTCTGTTTCTATTTCAAGACATTGAGTACTACAAAAGGTTTTCCAGCTGAATTTAGCCGATTGCATATGAAAATGTCAAGGAGTAGGAAAAGATGCAGAATTAGTTTTCCCTTTTTGGGAGACTTTTCTGAGCTTTCTAGGAATGATCTTAAGGCTTTTCCTTTAATTGTACACAGGATTTCCTGTGTGTAGAAGTTATTAAGATAGAATAAACAATATTGAAAATGAAGAAGTTTGATGTTAAAAATTAACATGGAACTACACGTTGCTCTCTAGCCTTCTTAGCCTCTGCCATACACATTTTTAAGGCAACTGTAGAGACAATATTAATCCATAGTATTAAAATAACTCTGGATGGAGTATAGCTATTGAACATGTAAACCAGTATTAGCTATGGTGACAGGTGCCCTGCAAGAAATGAACAAAGTGAAAATATGAAAGGGAACAGAGAAAACCCACTGCTAGAGTAGTCAGTAAAATCTTCTTCGCAAAGGTGACATTTTCACCATGGTAGGAAGACTGTGGAGAAAAACAAAAGGGGTCACCTTCTAGACAGGCAAGAAGGGGTTTGAAGATTTGAGGAAAGTGTGAAGGGCAGTGAACTTCACGTGAATAGAAGCCCTGAATTGGAAAAAAGTTTGAAATATTGGAATAACTTAAGGGAGGCCAATGTGGAACACTTTCATAACAAACATTTTTGTAGTACTCCTCTATCATGAAATGAAATCACATAGATTTATAGACATCATTTAAAAATCAATATGATGCCTTAACTGGGATATAAAAGAAATAAATATATTATAAATTAATAAGAATTTTCATGTATGAACTCTTGGCCACAAGTATTCTGGAATGTGTAAAGATATTGTCAGATGCTTATACCCAAAAATCAAATCAAGTCAAAGTGAATAAAAAAATCTATGTGTTGGTGCTATGGTTAGGTTGTGATTTGTTCTCCATAGTTCATGTGTTGGGTACCTGAGCCTTGGTATGGCAATATTGTGAAGTGAGAGCTTTAAGAACTGAGGCCTTAATGAATGGGCAGTGGTTAAGATGTCACTTAAGAGGCCTTAACCTTGTATCAGAGTACCTGAGTTTGAATCCTAACTCCACTTCTGATTCTAGCTTCCTGCTAATGCATATCCTGGGAGGCAGCAGGTGATAGACTAGTTGGGTCTCTGCCAACCATACGGGAGACAGATTGAGTTTCAGGCTCCTGGCTTTGGTTTGGTCCAGCCTTTGCTGCTATGGGCATTTGGGGATTGAATCAATGGATAGAAAACTTTCTTTCTCTCTCCCTCTTTCCTTCTCTCTCTCTCTCTCTCTCTCTCTCTCTCAAGTAAATACACCTAAGTGAATAAAATTGAAACAGAAGTGAGGACCAGTGGGAGATTCTCTGTGAATTGAGGTTGTACCCTTGGAAAGAATTGTAGAATCCCAGTCTCACTCTGGTTTCCTCTTTGATGATGTAATCTCTTCTTCCCATATATTCCTGCAATCTGCCATGTAACAGGAAACAGGTTAATTACTAGTAATTCACATTCCATGAGTTGTGTTGCTGTTGATGGCATGATATTCCCAGGTGGTGAATGACTCTTGTAAATTTCTGAACAAAATAAAATACCATTTCTCTGGATTTACAGAGAAGTTGTTTATACAGATTTTAACCCCTATAGAATTACTTTCTCTTTATAGATAAAATATAATTAGGTTCAGAAAACAAAACTGAAAAAAATGCTTTAACTTACATGAATGTCTACTTGGATATTCTGATGTTGTGTAGAGTACAGAAAGCTTATTTACCATGGCTAGTTCCACCCATTTAATGTCAATAGTGGCCTCCAATCACTGTGACAAACAGAAATTTACTCCCCAGAGAATGTACCATACCCTTGAGGATTACTGGAGTAGAGCATTGTGACTAATTGGGAGAGATGCTAATGATGAGGCTTGGGAGATGGTCATCCAGGAAGTGTAAAACCCAGGGGGATGATGAAAGTGTTTCCTTAGTATATATTTGGTCTTTGCATACGCTTTTTTTTTTTTTTGAAAAAGATTTATTTATTTATTTCAAAGAGTTACACAGAGAGATAAGGAGAGGCAGAAAGAGAGAGAGAGGTCTTCCATCCACTGGTTCACTCCTCAATTGGCCTCAATGGCCGGAGTTGTGCTGATCCGAAGCCAGGATCCAGGAGCTTCTTCCAGGTCTCCCATGTGGGTGCAGGGGCCCAAGGACTTGGACCATCTTTTACTGCTTTCCCAGGCCACAGCAGAGAGCTGGATCGGAAGTGGAGCAGCTGAACTCGAACTGGCTCCCATATGGGATGCCAGCACTGCAGGCAGTGGCTTTACCCAGTATGCCACAGTGCCAGTCCCCTTTGCATAACTTTTTAATCTGCTATGGTTTGAAAAGTATATGGCTCCTGAATCCATATAGCTGGTTAAATGTCAAAGTCATAAATTGATGCTACTATGAGTATGCAAAGATAATTCATTTGTGATGTTTAGGAGGTAGACCTAGCACTAGGTCCTTAGATCATTCTTGGTATACTGTAAGAAGGCAATGCTTGTAAAAGGTTTGGTTCTAAAAGCCTAAATTGGGCCCAGCCAGTATCTCTTTGCCTACTGGCTCACCATGTAATCATCCTTCCACCCACATTCTACCCTTGCCATCTTCCATTCTCACAGACATTGAGCCAATGAATCCTTCCCAAACTTGGACTGTGAACTTCCAAACCAGGAGCCAAAATAAACATTTTCTCTTTCATAAGTAGCTAATTTCAGGTACTTACTTATAGTGGCAAGAAGCTGACTAATACATAATCTTTTTGGTTTGTTTTATGAATATTTCTTACAAATAATTTTTTAAAACTATATTTGACTCACTGTACTTTTAAAACTATATTTGACTCATTATCTACCACTTGAATTTCTAGATTGCAAAGCACTGGTATAAACCCATAAACTAGGACAGCACTAGTAAACATTAGATACTTAAAATGTCTTTGATGAGTGAATGAATCAACTACTTCCTTTAATCTTCTTCAATGTTTTGCAAGTTATACATTTTGCTTTGCATTTTACATGTGATTATTTTTATATTCTCCCAAACCACTCATTAACATTTTCTATAATAATCAAAATCAAGAGTGACATGATTTATTTTGAAACTTCTTTAAAGATAATTTCTGTTTTTCCATTACTACTTCTCAGTCTTCATTAATAAAATCTTGAGTATTATGTCTACATTATCACAAGGACTTTTTTCTCTGAGAAACCTACTCTTTTTGAATTTACTTCTAGTTTTACAACCAGATGGGCACTTACTTGGCGATTTCATTTTAGTTGTTCTCTGTGTTCACTGACCATTTTATGCTTACTTTCCTGTTTTTGAGCTGTTAATTATATTTCTTCTCTCTTCAAATAATCTTCTTCAAGAAGACATAAAGGTTGTATGTTTCTAGAAACATTACATTTGATCACCTTTAGTAAGAGTTAGTTTGGTTAAGTACAGTATTTGTGAAAGCTGCATTTGCAGATTTAACCAACTACATATTGAAAATACTTGAAGAAATAAAAGAAAATACTTGAAGAAAAAATTCCTTCTGTACTAAACATTTTATCTTGTCATTATTCTTAAACAATACAGCATAATAAGAATGTACATAGACTCTCCACTGTATAAGGTATTATAAATAATCTAGAGATAATTTGAAGTGTAAGTGAGATGTGAATAGGTTATATGCAAATACTATGTCATTTTATATAAGGAACTTGAGTATCTGCACATTTTAATATCCATAGGGGTCCTGGAACCAATCCCACATGGATTCTGAAGGACAACTATTGAGTTCTTTTGAGTACTTAGGTTACAACCCTTGAATAATTAGTGCCTGAATAACTGGAAGCTGATTTGAATAATGCAGCATTTTAAAGAACACGGTTTCTAAAAACACCATTATTTACATAGTTCTAAAGTGGAAATATTTTAAAATGGTGTTTTTTTTCTGGTTTCATTATGTGAAGCAACTTTTTTATCACTCGTCATGAGATGCCCTCTCCTTGCCCACCCTTAACAGATCAAATAAAAGAGATATATCAGAAAGTTTGGTGGTCATTTATTATTTCTTTTATTCAACCAAAAATACAAAGGTGCATGATTCATCTGCTTTTTTCGAGCAGTTACAGTTTTAGCTTATAAATATAACTTGACAGAAGAGGATATCCTAACCCCTGAGATTTGAAGAAGTTACCAACTTATTGGAGAGAGAAATAATCTGTAAAAATAACTGAGGAGCCAGTTATAAGGTAGTCTGTAATTAATATTTCACATAAGGCATTCTTTTTTTTAATATTTGTTTATTTCATTTGAAAGGCAGAGTTACATACAGAAGGAGAGGCAGAGAGAGAAAGAGGTCTTCCATCCTCTGGTTCACTCCCCAGTTGGCCACAGTGGCCAGAGCTGTGCTGATTCGAAGCCAGGATTCAGGAGCTGCTTCCTGGTCTCCCACACGGGTGCAGGGGCCCAAGGAATTGGGCCATCTTGTACTGCTTTCCCAGTCCATAGCATAGAGCTAGATCAGAAGAGGAGCAGCTGGGACTTGAAATGGCACCCATATGGGATGCTGGCACTGCAAGTGGTGTCTTTACCCGCTATGCCATAGCTCCGGCCCCAGAAAACTAATCAATATGGTGAAATTTAGTGGTTGCTCCTGTTGTCAAAGAGCAAAGAGGAAGGAAAAAGAAGATGAGCTGAGAGATGAGGATTAATGTCCCAGAGGTTGAAGATCAGATTACAGGAGTCCGATGACCTAGCATGTGCAGGGTTCTTGTACCAGTTGACAACAGAGCAGGTTAAATAATTTGAGGAAGCAGCTCTCTCCAATAATGGGAAAAAATAATAACTCATGAGGTCAAACTGAAGTCTTTAAAAGTAGCAACAAAATTTGATCAACTTTGAAAACCTCACATAGTCTTATTATCTTTTTACTGGTGTTTGCTCAAAAATGGCTGGTTCTATTGGGCCACATTCTTTTTTTTTTTTTTAAAGTGTCTGCGAATATTTCCTCTCCTGTTTTTTTTTTTTTTTTTTTTTAAGATTTATTTATTTATTTGAAAGTCAGAGCTACAGAGAGAATGAGAGGCAGAGAGAGAGAGAGAGAGAGAGAGCGCTTCCATCTGATGGTTCACTCCCCAGTTGGCTGCAACGCGGCGCTGATCCGAAGCCAGGCGCCAGGAGCTTCTTCCAGGTCTCCCACATGGGTGCAGGGGCCCAAGCACTTGGGCCATCTTCCACTGCTTTCCCAGGCCATAGCAGAGAGCTGGATAGGAAATGGAGCAGCCAGGTCTCAAACCGGTGTCCGTATGGGATGCCGGTGCTTCAGGCCAGGGTGTTAACCTGCTGCACCACAGCGCCAGCCCCTGGGCCACATTCTTGATGATGGAACATTTCTTTTCTTGTTAAGGCTTCTTACTGGTAACAGAACTGTCAATAGCTGACGAATGAGAGCTAGAGTGCAATGCTTTGGTGAAATAATAAAGTAAGTTTATTTATATCAGTTTGCCTACTCCAGGGTAAACACTTCTTGGGTGGAAGTGTTTTTTAAATTTTTTTCATTTAAAAACTGGCTTGAATACTAACAAGAAACTCAAGGTATATGAATTCAAAGTTGATGTTAATTTTAGAGGTGTGCATGGCATATCTTGGCTTCAGTTTTTTCTTCCCTTTCAATTAAGTAAGATAATCATATTAACAAACTCATCAGGCTGTTATGAAAAATATTTTAATAAAAATATTCCCATAGCAAAGCATCCCTTTGGTGATGAATAAAAACTTGGTGTAATGAGGTGGTGATCCCTAGCTCAGTAGGAGGGGAGCCCTGCAACAGGAAGCACTGCAATTCTTTAACCTCACTTGGGAACAATTTGAGTAATCATCATCATAACAATGCTAACAGGAAGGAGCCCAGCAGTTCTTACTATTCACAACAGAACCTGAAATTCCATTAAGAAGGCAAGTGGCAAGCTGGCTGGAAGGCTGTGGGGAGGCTAGGAGACTTGTCTTGAGGTTTGCTTGGCAGAGCACTTTGTCTAAGATGTAGAAGATGACAGCTGTTGGGAACAGGAATGGGTCAAGTGAGGGGAGTTGAGGGACCATGGTGGAATATCACTGTATTAAGCTTCCTCATCCCCTCTCCTCATTCCTCACAAGCTACTTATTATTTTATTTAAAGATTTTATTTACTTATTTGAGAGGCAGAGTTATAGACAGAGAGAGGGAGAGACAGAGATAGAGGTCTTCCATCCATGGGTTTACTCCCCAAATGGCAGCAATGGCTGGAGCTGGGCCAATCCAAATTAGGAGCCAGGAGCTTCTTCTGGGTCCCCCATTGTTAGTGCGTAGGCCTAAGCACTTGGGCCATCTTCCCCTGCTTTCCCAGCCATAAGCAGAGAGCTGGATCAGAAGAGGAGCAGCTGGGACACCAACTGGTGCCCTTAAGGGAGGCCAGTGCCGAAGGTGGAGGCTTAGTCTACCACCGCACAGCACCAGCCCTACTACTTATTATTTTTTAAAAAAATTATTCATTTATTTGAGAGTCAGACACACAGAGACATTTAGACACTCACACAAACACACACACACATACATACACACAGAGATCCCATCTGCTTGTTCACTCTCCAGATGTGTGTGACAGCTGGGGGTAGGCAAAGGCCAAAGCTGAAGCTGTGAGCTGGAAACTCAATCTGGGTCTGCACCTGGATGACCAGTTACTAGGTGAACCGATCACCCCACAAGCTACTTCTTGGTCACTGATGTGCGGTGTCTGGCTTTTCCAAACTCAAAATAGTTTATTCACATCAGTATTCTTATTGCAGACAATAATCCCCAGATAGTCTTCTTTTTTCTTCTTTAATTTCTGTTTCATATCATTCTCTCATAGGAAGGCCTATGTAGCCTGTGTAAGACTGAAATGCCAAAGGAAAGCCTGCATGGACAAACGTGAGTGCACTTCACGTCACGTGAAGTTGTCTAGTATCAAGTAACATATGTTTGAATGACAACTGGCTAATATGCTTCCATTTATGTAGAAGTTAGTACACATTTGGTAACTGGGACCCGGTGGAGACAGTCTTGGTTTATTCAGGGTATATGCATTCACTCTGCCCCAACCATTTTGTGGATGACGGCTGTATACTGGAACCTCTAGTTTTGGAAACTTTCAGTCATCTTGCTTTAAAATGAAATATCATCCTTTATGTGCATGAACTCATGAGAGCGTTTATAGCTGTATATAAATATTCATAAAAGGCAAGTATCACTTTTAACTCAGGTCACCCGCACACTGGCCTGTGCCATCAAGTATTGGAAAAGGTTTTCTCCTGATTAGTTACTGAAAGTGGATTAGCCATGTGAGTTTTTTCCTTCAGGGTTATCTGAGTCTTTTGCAGACTGCTTGAGCCATGCCTTAGGGCACATGCTCCAAGGTGCTGGATCCACTCGTAAACTCCAAATTGAGCTTCACATGGAAAACATGCGAGTTTGTTTGTGCGTTCTTGAACTTTGCCTGGGGCACCATCTCTAATTAATCCTCCCACAGGGTTTAGAACACTTCTGCCCAATCCTCTCTGATTTGTTAAAAGCAAGAGAGAATGCTGTAGTCTGAAAAAGCCCTTATCTGATAAGTGCCAAATCATATAGATTTTAATATATAAATATATTGTATTTTTCAATCCAATGGCTTTCGTAAACTGGAAAGATGGAATGCATGCATATATCCATAATCCACCAACATGAGCAGTCAGAAAGCTCGATACTTTCAGTAAAGGGAAGAAATGGCTATTTAATCGTTTTGTTTTTCCATTCAGATCGCATACAGTTCTGAAAGAGGCCTCACAGCACGGAGCCTGATATTAAAGCAGTGTTTTCAGGAAGCAATAATTGAATACTCCTCATTAAAAAGGTTCATAAAAGAATCCTATTAAAACCAATACAAATAATAAACCTTGAAAATGCTGCTTTAAATTCCAAGAGGGTGGAAAAGATTCACTACAGTAACAGTCTTCCTGTTCATAGGGTGGTTTTGAAAATCTTGTGGGCTGACTTTTTCTAAGCCAAGCAGGCAACTCCCTCCCAAATAAAAAACCCAGGGAATATGTTAAATGCATGCAGGAGAAGCCCGTGCCTTTTACAGTCAGTCTTCTCCAAGAATTTATCCCTAATCCTGACAGGATGCCCAATTGAAAGGCTAATTATCTTTAATCACTTAATTAATAGGTAATTTCTTACAAAGTGGCTAAACACCTGAACCCACCAAGTATTCTTTGCATGGGCAAATCCAGCTGGTTCATTGTGCTAATTTCACTAAATGAGAATTTGGCCAAACTCTGTGTTGCTGCAAATAATAGTAAATGTATCCAATTCAAAAATAGTAATGGAAAAGTTATTTTTTGTCCCCTTTTTAATCACAGAGGCGGCTGTGGAAGGCCTCAGATGCACAGGGCATATGGCTCCCCTCGCCACCCCAGATGGTGCTGCCGGCCCAGCCTCCCCTGTGTCTGCTCTGGCGGCTGCGACTCCTTTCCCTTGGCCCTCACCCCTTCTCAGCCCTCCAGTGCACTGCTGCTTCATGCTGGTCTTTCTCCACACTGTCCCCTGTTTTCTGTTATCTCTCAGGGTTTTCCATTCTTATCAGGGTTTTTTCAAGTGCCTTCCTCTCTCAGGTACTCAGCCCGTTTACGTCTGGCTGCTGAAAGGAATCCAAAGTCACATGGACAGGCATTTCCGTCCTCGCCAAATGTTACTAATGCACTTCTCAATCGTAGATCTCAGACACAAGGGGTGATATAGCTGAGATCTTTATACACTTTGGCTCAATGACTTCTCAGTTTTTCTGATCTGAAAAGTATAAGGGATTGCTTTGAACTAAGCACTAAGGTTATTATTTTCTATTCCCTTGAGCCATGTAGTGATTGTTTTTATTACCAACACAAAAGTCATTTAATAAAAAAAAAACCTGAATGCCTCCACCACTTCTCCTTCATTTCAATGAGTTCTATTGTGCTTTTTTTTTTTTTTTTGGACAGGTAGAGTTATAGACAGTGAGAGAGAGAGACAGAGAGAAAAGGTCTTCCCTCCGATGGTTCACTCCCCAAATGGCTGCTACGGCTGGCACTGCACAGATCCGAAGCCAGGATCAGCTTCCTCCTGGTCTCCCATGTGGGTGCAGGGCCCAAGCACTTGGGCCATCCTCCACTGCCTTCCCGGGCCACAGCAGAGAGCTGGATGGGAAGAGGAGCAACCGGGACTAGAACCAGCACCATAGGCAGAGGATTAACCAAGTGAGCCATGGCACAGGCCCCACTATTGTCTGCTTTTGTTCCCTCTTCTCACACAATATTTCTTGTATGCTGTTACTACAACTGAGCCTTTATCAGTGGTTCTCAGATTTTACCTGCATCAGAATACCTGGAGGGCTTTTCCAACCAAGCTGGTGGAACCCTTCCCCAGATTCTGGGTTGGTAGGTCTGGATGTGCCAGGGAATTTGCATTTCTAACAAGTTGCCAGGTGGTTCTGATGTGCAGGTCCAGAGAAGGCACATTGGGAACTACTGCTCTAGAGACAGGAGCAACTGAGGAGGGAAGTGTTTTTGCTCCTGTAAGTTGTAATCTCTGCCACAGTACATTCTGCAGGGTGACCTCAAAGATCCTAAAGCTCACTAGGCGTCAGTTCCTTCACTCTTAAAATGAATTTAACAAAATACCCCCAACAGGGTTACTGTAAGAAGAAAATGAGATAATTTTATTAAGCATTTGAAGGAAAAGTGGGATGGCTTTTTGTTGCTTTTACTTTTTATTTGTTCCCTAGGACTTGATTATTTTGAATTTCCAATTGAATCATAAAGGATACTTTAAGCACTGAATTTGGTTAAGCAGAGTGTGTGTATAGAAACCCATGAGAGTATTTCAGGTATGGAAAGCCAAGACACTCTGGGGGAAAAAAAACCTAAATGAAAGATCTCCACGAGTGAGATCCCAGTGGAAAGAATGGGTCATCAAAGAAGGAGGTACCTTTCTCTGAAGGGAGGAGAGAACCTCCACTTTGACCATGGCCTTGTCTAAATATGATCAGAGTCAGTGAACTCAGGGGGCTTCCATAGCATTGGCAGCTCATGACAAGAGCCTAGGGTGATTACTGAGGTCATAAACAAGAGTGTCAATTTGTTAAGTCAACAACAGGAGTCACTGTGCACTTACTCCTCATGTAGGATCTTTGTCCTTAGTGTGCTGTACATTGAGATTTAATGCAATAATGAGTATTCAAACAGTATATTTCACTTTGTGTTCTTTGGGGGTGCAAACTGTTGAAATCTTTACTTAATGTATACTAAACTGATCTTCTGTAAAAACAAAAAAAAAGAAATTATCAATTCCCAACTTGACTCTCACTGGGATTAAACATGACAATAGGTCTGATCTGATTTCATCATCATTTAAAAAATCATCTATTATTTTTCACTTTATGTTTCTGTGTGGGAGCAAACTGTTGAAATCTTTACTTAATGTATGCTAAACTGATCTTCTGTATATAAAGAGAATCGAAAATGAATCTTGATGTGAATGGAAGGGGAGAGGGAATGGGAAAGGGTAGGGTTGCGGATGGGAGGGACGGTATGGGGGGGAAGCCATTGTAATCCATAAGCTGTACTTTGGAAATTTATTTTCATTAAATAAAAGTTAAAAAAAAAAGAAAATAAAAAAGTAAAATTCCCTTGAGAGGTTCTTGACCAAATAATAATTCTAGAAAAATCCCCTGGATGTGTACAATAACAGACAAGAGAGCTTTGAAAGGTGGCTCTTTTTTTGATTGGGCACTCATCCTTGTCATAAAAATGTATAGATCATACTTTGGAAATTTATATTCATTAAATAAAAGATAAAAAAAAATAAAATTTATATTGGGGAGAAAAAAAAAAGAAAAAAAAAGAAAAAAAAAAAGAAAAATGTATAGATCAAACTATCAAGATGTATTAAGAAGCCAAAGTAATCAAAACATTCCTATTTGCTTAAGAAAAGCAAATATGTTAAAGGAGTAGAGCAAGAAATTCTATATCACACAGGAGCACACACACACACACACACACTCATGCATATGTACATATGTATAAATATAAATATGATTTCCAATAAATGAGAGAAATATAGGCAATATCAAGGGCAATATGTTGGGGGAATTAGCTAATGATATTTAAAAACTGATATTTGCCTTATGTCACATGAAAATAGTTTCTGAGCAGGTTTTTAAATCCTAGAAAGTATTGAAAGAAAATATGGTGTGGTACTTCTGTAATCTTGGGGGATAACAGAGACAAGGGTAAAAATGCCAGGTTTCATCATAAATAAGAGCATCAATTGTTAAATCAACAACAGGAGTCATGAAAAAAAAAAACAAAACAAAAAGACAGGTACTACCTAAGTTAAAGAGAACTAATAAGACAAAAAACTCAATGGAATATGTGATCCTTGTTAGGATCCTGGATTTAGAGATCAAACATGTGTGTCCTCTTCATCTAAGGTAGATTTCCAAAAACTGAATTTCTCATACCTCCTTGTCATTAGCAAATAAGCACACAGCCTAGGTTATACCAACTGGATGCATTGAAATAAGAACTGGATGTAAAGGGGCAGCATGATGTGATGGTCACATACAGGTTAATCTTGGGACTTGAGTGCTGAAGGAGATGTAGCATTGTCAGTGCCAAGTGGTTAGCTGTGGCAATGATGGTTTTCTTACCATAAAGTTCTCACAAGGGTATAGCTCTTGGCTCCATTGTTTCCACAGAATAGCGGGCAGAAAAATCCAGCCTTTGCCCCTGGTACAAATATTATATTTATAATGACAGAAGCTTTAAAGTATGCTTTAATATAGACTTCAATAATTCTGTTTTTATTTTTTATTACCATTGGTCCATATTTATTTTCTGTGTAAATAAATATTTTGGCATTGTAGCTTTAAATAATTATAAATTTGTAAAAAAAAAAGTGCCAAATAATATAATTTGCCATGTACATTTCACCCATAACAACATTATGGGTGCTTCAAGTTAGGTGCTTCAAATTTAACATACATGCCTCTGAGCTCCAAGAGTTCTGAACAATGGTTTATTCAGATTCTGATTGCATTATCAGATCAATGCTCAGTCTTTTGGCTTTCTGAATGCAATTCTCAGGCAAATCTAAAAGTTGCTTTAAAATTAAGAACTGGTATATCAATATTAGTAATCACTTATTTTTAATTATTCATAGCATACTTTTACAGAAAAATTATTGCCATTTTTGGACATTACCTTTCAACTCTTGTCCATATGGTCCTGAACTTCAAATTGTAACATGCTATACCTCCAATTTGTGTTGACTTCAATTAGTCATATCAAAATCCCCGGTTAATTTATGATCTAAATAATTGTCATGATGGAAATTTGGAAATATTCTGTTCTACACCAACAGTAATACATTATTATCTACCAGAGGACACTAGATTTTGTCCCATGTTGTATATCCCACAACCTCACCTCCTCAAGGCCCCACCAAAGGTAACTATTATGTTAAATGCGTGTCTAGCATCCCCATACATTTCTTAATTGTTTCCTAAAATATCTGTATTTCTAAGCAGTATTCAGTATTGTTTTGTGTGTTTCTAGATGTTATAGGAATGGCATCACAAGGTATAAATTTTTCTACAACTTAAATTTTTCATACAAGTCTCTGTTGTAAGAATCACTTGAGTGGATAGACATTACTCTGCTTCCCAAATTTTCACTGCAAGTCTACTATTTGATTTTACCACAGTTCATGTATATCAAACATGCAAATTAAATCTTTTGCATGGCTGTTTGTCTAGCAGTTAAAAGATATCGGA
Source organism: Oryctolagus cuniculus (assembly GCF_964237555.1). Lineage (NCBI taxonomy): Eukaryota > Metazoa > Chordata > Mammalia > Lagomorpha > Leporidae > Oryctolagus > Oryctolagus cuniculus. The sequence continues at coordinate 111,654,997 of NC_091436.1, read as the reverse complement.
GTGCCTGGGTTTAATATCCATCTCTGCACCTGACTCCAGCTTCATGCTAATGCAGACCCTGTGAGGCAAAGATTATGGCTCCCATCATTATGTCCCTACCATCCGTGTGGGAGATCTGGAGTTTCTAATTCCTGGTTTAGCCTGGCTGAGTCCTGGCCATTGTGGACATTTGGGAAGTGAACCAGCAGATGGGGGATACCCCTCCAACTCAGTCTTTCTGCCTCTCAAATAAATATGTTTCTTTTTTATGATAGTGATGTTTTATTTTGGTAAGAGAATGTTCTTGTTCTTCAGAGATGTATGGCATGTAATTAGTAGAGAAGTATAGTATCTATAACTTACTTTCAAATGGTTTTGTCATAAAGTCAACATGTTTGTATGAAAGAAAGAGGTGTGTATACATATACTTATACATATACATATGGGGGAAGGAGACAATATGAGAAGCCGTTAACAAAAGGTACATCTAGGTGAAGGATAGATACTGTTCATGGAATTATAATTTCAATTTCCTATAGCTTTATACTTTTTCAAAACAAAGATAGAGGAATAAAAGAAAGATAAAAAATAAAATATTCGCCATCAAATAGTTAAATCCTCATTTATGTATGAAGCTACATTGAAAAGTCCATGCAAAATATAATTAAAAATAAGTTTATTTTGGTGCAAAAAATGTTGAAGTCCATTCAAACAAAGGGTATTCACAAAGTTCATAGAAAATCTGTATTATGAAAAAACTATTCTTGTATTTCAAAACTTTTGCATTAAAATAAACATTTTTTCAAATCTATTTTTAACAACTTTTTGAAGTACCCTTATGTCTAAAGAATATTTGTGGATAATGCATTTATGTCAAATTCTTTATAAAATAAGGCAGCTGTAAGAATAAATATACAAGTACATAAAGGGATAAATGATGTAAGTAGAAACCATCTGTCTCTTCTCTTGATAGATGAAGACTTAAATCCAGGAATAAATTAACTCCTATAAGGTCACACTCTAATGTGTATAGGATTCAGTTTCTGTGAGTTTTGTATAGCAAGTGAACATCAAATATGGTCCTTTGAATACTTGAGATTTTCTTTCTAGGCTGTTGGCTGGAGGAAGCTTATAGTGTTACACTTTATCAGAGAGAACAGACCTTTTGAGGATTTTGTTTTTCTTTTTATATCTGCTATTTCTCACGTTTTAGTAGGAATTGAAATATCAGTGGGGATGCTTTCTATTTCTTAACCCGGTTCTTCGTAAACTGGTGAAGCTGTTGGGAATTCATTAGGTCTGTTGAATAAGGTTATAGAGATACTGAAATGAACACTAAAGGAAGAGCATTAAAATAGATTCTAGACAGAACTTAGTATTTTGAAACTACAAAAACCTCTATTCCCCTCTGTTACGTAAGGATTCATTTTCGAATCCTGGATCATGATGTTACGCATAATCACTGGTGCCATTCGCCCGGGCCAAGGGGACTGTGGGACACAGTGATTGCTCCTCCAGTCTTTTGGAGGCCTGGGCCGATCTCCTGCGCTGCCCCTGCCGCCTGTGCGACTTAGGACGCGTTACTGAGCCTCTTCAGCGTCTGTTTCCTCAGGTACAAAATGGGAATAATAACAGTGTCTAATTTTTTTTTAACTTTTATTTAATGAATATAAATTTCCAAAGTACAGAATATTGATTACAATGGCTTCCCCCCCATAACGTCCCTCCAACTCACAACCCTCCCCTTATCCACTCCCTCTCCCCTTCCATTCATATCAAGATTCAGTGTCGAATTGATAGATTTGTTGAGAAAATTAAATGAGAGTATTCACAGGACAGAGGTGTGTACATAGTAAGCAACTGGTTATTTCCTAATAAGCTTTATATCACCAATTGGATTTTTCTTAAATGACTAGAAAAAAATGTAAAATGGTTTCTGTTTTACAGATCTCTCTGACCTTTTAATTTTCATATTTACATATCATGGCAACTTGACTAGAAATTGTTTTTAACATGAGGATGCATTAAACAAAACAGCATGCACTTCTTATATATTTCCCTCATACATAATATAAGGAAATATTACTCTGACATATAAGACTAAGATTTTTTATTCCAACATGTTAGATTGAAACTGGTACCTCACTGATGCTTTTGTTCTCCCATTATTTTCTGTGCTATAATTGTTATATTTGATTGGCTTTTACAATATTTTCAAGGATTGGGAGTGAAACATGGACATATAGTAACGGGGAGCTAGTGTTCAACAACGATTGCATTTGATCTGAGTGAGCTTCGACCCCTATCCTGTGTCTTCTAAATTTTTATGTAAATTCTACCTGCACAAACATTGTTCATGCTTCTAAGTGTATTTATCAAGTGCCTGTTAATGCTCGCTGCTGGGGGAAATGTAGGAATTTGTACTTGTTCTCTAACAAATAACACCATAATTAGAAATCTATGGGCTGCCGCCTGCAGTGCTGGCAACCCATATGGGCTCTGGTTCTAGTTCCAGCTGCTCTGCTTCCTATCCAGCTCTGTGCCATGGCCTGGGAAAGCAGTAGAAGATGGTCCAAGTCCTTGGGCCTCTGTTCCAATGTGGGAAACCCCAAAGAAGCTCTTGGCTCCCTGCTATGGATCAGCGCAGCTGCAACTGTTGTGGTCATTTGGAGAGTGAACAAGGCGGATGGAAGATTCTCTCTCTCTCTCTCTCTGCCTCTGTGTAACTCTGCTTTTCAAATTAATAAATGAATCTTAGAGAAAAAAGAAATCTAAATCATACATATATAAACATATGTACAAGAATGGATGATAATATATAAGGAACCAAAATGATTGTTCCTAGATAAAGGTCAATAAAACCAGGACTGGTCGAAAGTCTTCTCACTTTATGTTAAATGAACTGCTTTTTAAAATCAACTAGAAAAGGAAAAACATTCTATGTGAAAGGAGCTATGTGATCAACAGCTTATAAGTCAGAAATAGGTAGTATGGAGAGAGATTTCAGAGGATCTTATTGTCCAGACACATTTAGCCATGTGTTTTCCCTTAAAGAAAATGAAAAGATTTAGAGGCTATTCAGCAGTGGGAAAACTTGATGACAAAATACTTTATGAAAATTTAATATATGTTACTGCAATTGAAAGAATGAGGAAAAAGAAAATGGAAGCAGAAACACAGACGAAAATACACTATGCATTTAGTCTCTCTGAGGAAAATGAGGTTGGGTGTGTTGTATTTAGCAGTGTACTAAATGCCTGGAGATAGAACTTTGATGAGTCATCCTTAAAATGGTGATTGAGCAGTTTAAAAAGATGAAAACAGAAACATACTGACTCATTCAGACAGGAAACTGAGATAAAACCAAAGATTGTGAACAACAGAAAGAGGGGTAGTGAAAGTCAAGTCATGCTTCATGCTAAAGTGAAACCTTCTGATGTCTGTATTTGCATTTTATGCATTTTTGATATAAATGTTCCAGCAGGTCCAAATGCGAGGTGTGGTCTTGTGAAGTGCCAGAGATCATCTGATTTGCTTAATGACTCTCGACTGAGAAGTACTTGATAAGGCATTACATATACTGCTGAAGTATTTGATAAGGGCTCATTCTCCTTGTCTTCACTATATGCTGTTTTTTTTAAAACTTTCTGGATAAATATGATGGGCATTTATGATCATGAAGAACATTCGAGACTCAAATGCAAAGACCAGAGAATTGCCGTCTTTGTGGCAGATGGATTAGCCAGAGAAGAGCATCAGAGAAGAACAACTTCTCTACATCTTTCATAGTCTTACCTTCTTATCTGTGGTTCTTTCTAGAATTAACTAATTAATTTTTTTTGACAGGCAGAGTTAGACCTTTCTCTCTGTCTCTCTCTCTCTCACTGTCAATAACTCTGTCAAATAAATAATAATAATAAAAGGAATCCCAGAAACTCTAATGAACTTTATTGAGTGGAGGAGAAAGCAGTGAAAGTATACCAATTTCAATGTTTATACAGGATGAACCAGATTGATTAGATATTGCATAACCTTAGGCAATGTGGACCATTTCTAAAACTATTTGAGACTATTTAAGAGATATTGTATCCAATTGGCCAGGATTCCCTAAAATAAAAGTCAATTAAAAATCTCATGTGCATATCCATACATGCACATTTATACACCTGAACATGCACATCATTCTCTCTCTCACACACACACACACACACATTTTTCTTTGCCTTAAGCTACTTAAAATCAAATGGTTTGGCAAACAAAAAAGCTGTCTGCACATTAATGTTTATTGCAGCTCAATTCACAATAGCTAAGACCTGGAACCAACCCAAATGCCCATCAACAGTAGTCTGGATAAAGAAATTATGGGACATGTACTCTTTAGAATACTATACAACAGTCAAAAACAATGAAATCCAGTCATTTGCAACAAAAAGGAGGAATCTGGAAAGCAGATTCTGAGTGAATTAAGCCAGTTCCAAAGGGACAAAAATCATATGTTCTTCCTGATCGGCAACAAATAACTGAGCACCAAAGGGGAAACCTGTTGAAGTGAAATGGACACTATGAGAAACAGTGACTTGATCAGCTCTTGTCCTGATGGTTGATGTACAATGTAATACTTTATCCATTTTAGTATTTTTTTTGTTCTAGTACTATTGGTTGAACTCTGTAATTAACAAACAATTATTCTTAGGTGTTTAATTTGAACTGAAAAGTGATCCCTGTTAGGGATTTGGAAAACATTATGCTGAGTGAAATAATCAGTCCTAAAGGGACAAATATAATATGACCTCCCTGATCAGTGACAACTGAGCACCAAAAAGGAAACCTGTTAAAGTGAAATGAACACTGTGAGAAACGGTGACTTGATCAGCCCTTGCACTGACTGTTGATGAACAACTTAATATGTTATCCCTCTTAGTATTTTTTTTTGTTTGTTCTACTTAATACTTTTGGTTGAATACTGTAATCAATACACAGTTATTCTTAAGTGTTGAAACTTAACTGAAAAGTGATCGCTGTTAAATATAAGAGTGGGAATAAGAGAGGGAAGAGATGTGCAATTTGGGACATGCTCAAGCTGCCTTGCCCCAAACGGTAGAGTTAGAAACATACCAGGGGATTCGAATTGAATCCCATCAAGGTGGCATGTACCAATGCCATCTCACTAGTCCAAGTGATCAATTTCTGTTCACAATTGATCATAATGATAGGACTAAGAACCAAAGGGATCACATAAACAAGACTAGTGTCTACAAATACTAACTGATAGAATAAAAAAGGGAGAGAACTATCCAACATGGGAAGTGAGATACTCAGCAGACTCATAGAATGGCAGATGTCCTAAACAGCACTCTGGCCTCAGAATCAGCCCTTAAGGCATGCAGATCCAGCTTTAAAGCCCATGAGAGTATTTCAGGCATGGAAAGCCAAGACACTCTGGCAAAAAAAAAAAAAAAAATGACCTAAATGAAAGATCTCCGCGAGTGAGATCCCAGTGGGAAGAACGGGCCATCAAAGAAGGAGGTACCTTTCTCTGAAGGGAGGAGAGAACTTCCATTCTGACTACGACCTTGTCTAAATATGATCAGAGTTGGTGAACTCAAAAGGCCTCCATAGCCTTGGCAGCTCATGACAAGAGCCTAGGGTGATTACTGACACCATAAACAAGAGTGTCAATTTGTTAAGTCAACAACAGGAGTCACTGTGCACTTACTCCTCATGTAGGATCTCTGTCCTTAATGTGTTGGTCAATGTGATTTAATGCTATAATGAGTATTCAAACAATATTTTTCACTTTGTGTTCTGTGTGGGTGCAAACTGTTGAAAGCTTTACTTAATATATGCTAAACTGATCTTCTGTATATAAAGAGAATCGAAAATGAATCTTTTGTGAATGGAAGGGAAGAGGGAGCGGGAAAGGGGAGGGTTGCGGATGGGAGGGAAGTTATGGGGCGGAAGCCATTGTAATCCATAAGCTGTACTTTGGAAATTTATATTCATTAAATAAAAGTTAAAGAAAAAAGAAAATCAAATGGTTATGTGTTGAGTTACATTGGGGGCACCAACCTGATAAAAGCAACCGAATGCATGATTTTCTAAAGAATATGAAATCTTGCTGTAAGCAACCTATCTCAATGGAAATACTGGCCTTATTGAGAGAGAAACTGAGGAGAACTTACATTTTGGTGAGAAAATAAGGATGACTTTTCTTTTGGTAGTTTGTTTCCTGGTTTGTAAAAAATACTTGCATATAAAGGTTTAGGGAATTGCACAAGTGCAACTAATATTTATTTCCTCTGAACATTTGCTAATATAGTACCACTGAAATGCACCAATGTGATTGTCTGAATCTATTTCTAAAGAATTCTTGGAACTTCCACCTCAAAATTAGTCAATATGTATCTTTGCAAAAGAAGAAAGAAGAGTGAATATCAGTGAAATGGCCCAATTGTTTCTATGGGTGTGAATGTCTGTGTTCTCTAGAGATATGCTTGTCCTTTCACAAGAAATATTACGTTATTCCTAAGTGGTGTATGCTAAGGAGTGATGAAAGGAAATGGAAACATTTTAAGTGGGGCTCAAGTTGTTTATTTAAAGATTCACATCTCTCCTATTGGTCCCACAAGAAAACAAAATGACATTTTCAAGGAAAAGAATAAGTGAGACTCAATGAATTCATATGACTTAATTTTATTAAAAATTCAAGAAGAACACAGATAATTTAATTTTTGTTGTCTACAATTGGAGAATATATCATTCCATGAACTTGCTGTCTTTAGGATACTAAATGCTATGTGGAGTTTCCAGAAAGCAGCTGCTAACCTGGATATCCCACTTACTTGCCAATATTTTATGACCAAACAGATGTGTACGCAAATCACACCTGTTCTAATTCCAGAAGCTCTGCTTCAGTCAATCACTTTAAAATAACTTCTGTCTCCAAGACATAAAATGTACTAAAGAATCCTGAAGGCTGGACAATGAAGGTGTCAGCAGCTCCCCGACCAAGGGCACAGCTGAAACATATGGTCACATTTTCCAGGCTTTCATGGGACTCCAGGGAGCACTCAATGACAAATCAATGAAAACTTCTTGTGGATGGGAAAGTGAGAAGCCCGGAGAACAAGCTGGGAGGACAATAAGGCATATCTTGCTCTGTGAAAGCTTTTCTTTTGCTGCTCTGTTCAGAAAAATCTTGAGGCATTGATGGCCTTGAGTGAGATAAGAACAGATAAATCTTATTTTGAAAGTTAAACTTATCCACTGAGAGGATGAAAGGTGAAGTACTTATGTCAACTGTTTTGGTTATTCTTAAAATCTTTTTGTGTTTGTTTGTCACATATCAGGTATTATAACCCAGAAGATTAAACTGACACTTTTTCTATAATGATGTACTAATAAGCTGAGAATTTCCACATTCTATCACCCATATCCTCCAGTACTATTGTTTGAGTAGAATCTAGTGTGTTAAAAAATTCTGAAGAGTTTTCCTCCCAGAAAAGTAAATTGATTTTAAATTGACCGTGAGCATTGTGTAAGCTGGGTTCTGACAGGTCCCTGTACTTCTCTCTACACGTGCCTTCATGTTATTTCTGCTTGGTAAAAAAAGAGGCTGTTTGGTGTATGCCCAGAATTTACTGTGCTATGTTTTAAAACAGTCCAATTACTTTTCATTGCATTTCTTAAAGAAACTTAATTGGTGGTGAGAGCAACTGTATCAGTTGTGTCTGGCCTTTTTAATGCACAATAGACACATTCCCAACAGTCCCCTTGGTGATCTGATTGATTGGCTCCCCGTTTTCACAGTTCTTTCACAATTGTCCTTTCACTCTATCATTGCTCAAGACTCCTTATTATAAACGGAGAATGTGATTGGATCTCTTTTTGTTTTAAGAATTTTTCATTTTTTGTTTTCATTTCTTTACTTTCTGATGACATGTGACATCCATAAAGGAAAGCTGTTATGTGAACAGTCTTTCTAAAAATTCATATAGACACAACAAGATAAATGGAACCCAGATAGATAAATGGAACATTATGGGCACCACCTTCTAGACTCTGTCCTAACTCCCACAGGTAACCACAGTCCTGATTTCAAAGAGCCTCACTTATTTTTTGCTTGTTTATGAACTTTGTTTGGATGTTTACACATATAAACATCTTGCTTGTATGTGGTCTACTTCATTTATTCTCATTGCTATACAATATTTCATCATTTATATTTTTCATCCATTCTAGAGCTAGGCATTTACATACTCTAATTTTTAGCTATTATGAAGAAAGCTGTTATGCATTTCTAGTGTATGCCATTTGGTGAACATATGTATGAATTCCTGTTGGGAATAGTTCTAGGAGTGGAGTTGCTAGGTTATAGTATGTGTTTGATTGTAGGATTGTAGAAAAATAACTGATCAAATTCAACTTTTTTGAAGGATTATTGTTATAGCAATAAAATAGTGGACTAAGGAATGGCAAGAATAATTTAGGTAAAGATGAATAGGAGTTTGATCTACTACATATCAGTGAGATGGAAAATAAAGAGATGTATATGAGAGCTACTTATGAGGGAAATAATTGGACTCGATGGACTAATTAGACGTGAAGGTGAAGTCAGATGGCTCCCAGGTATTTGCTGAGTGAATATTGGTGCCACTCACTGGGATAAGAGCTGTAAGAATTTCATTAAATGAGCCCAAGCATGCTTCCAGGAAGTTGTTATTGTTTGTTTTGAAGATGAAGAATTAGGGAATTATAGAGGTAATAGCTGATAAGTGATGTATTTCCTGCAAGATATTTTAACAATTCTTTAAACTGCCAGAATAGTTCCTAGATTAATTTCTTAATTGTCACACATTCTAAAAATTATATCTGTTGGTATCTCACAGAAGGCTGAAAGAGATGGACATAGTTTAGGCTAGCTCTATAACTTAGAAGTGACATGAGCTTAGGCTATTTAATGCCCAAATGGTTGTTTCTTTACCTATAACTAAAGGATAATAATATACATCTTGCATAATTCAATAAGATCAAGTATATAAAGCATCTATTAGTGTGTAGCATATAGTAATATTTTTCATCCAATTAGTTTTTAATGAGATCTTCCATATATGCAATTGTATTTCACTTTAAAAGATTATTTATTTGGAAGGCAAAGCAACACTCAGAGAGAGAGAGAAAGGGAAAAGGAGAGAGAGAGTATCTTTCATCAACTAGTTCACTCCCCAAGTGGCCACAACATCCAGGTCTTTACTAGGCCAAAACCAAGAGCAAGGGACTCCATCTTGGTCTCCCAAGTGGGTTGAAGGGGCCCCAGTACTTGGGCTAACTTCTGCTGATCTCTTAGATGAATTATCAGGAAGCTGGATTGGAAGCAAGGTAGTCAAGACAGTACTCTAATAAGGGATGATGCTGTTGCAAGTGGTGGCTTAACAAGCTGTGCCACAATGCCAGCCTCTCATTTTTATTTTTAACTGATACATAATTATACATATTTGTGGGATACCATGTGATATTTTGATACATGTATAAGCTGTGTAATATTCAGTAAGGGGATATTCCATCTATCTCCTCAAACATTCATCATGGCACATAGTAATTTTAAATGTTAGCTATTATTGTTACATTGAGTTATTATATATTAGTGCATTTTTAACCACTTATATTTTCAAAGGTGTTCTCTCTAAACAACTCCTAACAATTTACCCTAAAATATAAACAATTGAATCTTAAGTAAACATCCATGTTATACTTAGCAACCTTAGACCAGACCTAACCATTCTCTCCCAGTTACTCTCTGATTTAAAGTAAAGATGTGAGCATGCTGAGATCTTACCACAAATATATTCCAGTTTTGTCTATCAAATTTACACAATCTTTTTGTTGGTTAAATATCCTAAATTGCTTTTAGAACCTTAAATTTTGTATCCAAGATAGAATTTTGGCTGATACATGTTCTACTACACATTTCTGAAGTTGGAGGTATAAAACCATAATTGCTCTGGCAACAAATTTGTACAGAATGCAGCCTGAAAACAGCTTTACCTTCACTTTACAGCATGGGGATTATTGGAATTCACCACATGTGCCTACATCTGCATGGGAAACACAAAGATCTCACATAGCATCAACTTCCAGATCCTGAAATATTTTATGGGACTCCAGAGAAGCAACAGTGCTCTTGCAACCCAGCTATGTCTGTTTTTTGTGCTGTTATTTTTAGGAGCAATAAGCAAGACTATATGTTCCCTTATTTTTGGTCCCTCATGTTTAGATCTGTTGACTTTGCAATACTGGTACAGGCTTGGAAGGATTTAAAATATGAAAATGATTAGTGCAATATTGATTTCATTACTGGAAGTGTTAGAATTGCTGAGAGATGCTTTGGAGAGCCTTTTAATCTTCAGCTATTTGCTTCCGGGCAATCCATCCCTCCCCATCATTGTCAGTTTCTTTGTTTTCCCTCCCTGTCTTCAAATGCAAATCCAAATTGCTCTATCCTAGTATCTATGTAATAATCAAGCAAAATAAAAATATTGTAGCACTTTCTACTCGTATTATTAAAAAATGTTTATTTCCTATAAAAGTTGGCAGCAATACATGTGCCATTCATGATTCACTGATTTTCCTGACATCTGAAAAAGACTTTGGATCAGATCTGTGCTAGAACAGCTCACTTGGTTATACTCTGTGGTGACTAGGCTATAGAAAATTGTACCATAGAACTATGTGAGAGTGCCTCAAAAAGTTCATGGAAGAGTGTAATTAAAAGGTAAGTGTATTTTGGTGCAAAAAGTTTTGCAATTCATATATAATTTTTCACATATGCATTTTCAGGAACTTTTTGCATGGATCTCAAATTTTTGATACCAAAAATAAACCTACCTTTTAACTCCATTTCCAACTAAATTTTTGAAATACCCTTACATTTTGAGCTCTAGGAAATGGATGGAATGGATATTATTTAGGGCAGGCATTTAGCCTAGTGGTTGAGATGTCATGTCCCACATTGGGATACCTAGGTTTGATTCTTGACTCTAGCTTCCTGCTAATGCACACCCTGGGAGGCAAGATGCGATGACTCAAGTAGCTGAATCTCTCAGTCGTGTGAGAAACCTCGATCCAATTACCAGCTCCTAGTTTTGACTTGGCCCAACCCTGGCCATTTGGGCATTTGGGGAGTAAACCAGTGGATAAAAGCTATGTGTGTGTGTGTGTGTGTGTGCGCGCACGCACGTGTCTTTCTGTATGTCTACCTATCTCTATGTCTGTCTCTCACTCCCTCCCTCTCTTTGCCTCTCAAATAGATACATAACAGTTTTCTAAAACAAGAAAAGATATTTTTGAAAAGTAAACTGATGTTAATGTTTTACTTTAGTGGAGCTTGAATTAACTGAAAGAAGATGAGAATGTGCTAAGATGAGCAGGGCTATACAAACAACACTCTTGTTGATTACAGGGAATGCCACATGCGAGGTTGCCACCGTGTATGTCTCATTATATTGATTTGAAGACTCAGTAGGAATATTTTGTTTGGTAAAACACTACAGGAATTTAACATACATATAATGAGCATAAAAGTGGTAAAAGTATAAAATTCTGAATTCGTTTCCAAACACTGTCTCCTGAGTCTAGCACACGCCTTTACCATCACAAGGAATAGCTTAGGGGATAATGCCCCCCAAACAGCAATAACATTGGGGAAAGGATCCCCACCACCACCCCAGTCTCAACATTGTACAGTTCTGCCCACTTTACAGTTCTGTACAAGTGAAATGAAAATCAGTAAAATGAATAGAATCCCAGAGGTTGTTTAATACAGCTGTTCAGTGGAGTCTTTTCAGGCTGCGTTTATTGGCAGTGGGGGAGGAGTGAACCAGATACAGTGAATGCTGCCGGGGAATGAAGCGGTGTGTCCAAGGCCACTGGTGTGTAGCCTCCACTCTGGTTCATTTCCTGTGATGACCGGTATTTTCCCAGCACTGCCCTGTGCTCATTTTAGGCCTTTGCTTTATGACTGTTTTTTGAGAAAATATGGAAGCAGCAAGTATATAGAATCTTTATGCGTGTGAGCTAGTGTGAACATGACTTCTTAAACATTTGACAGAATGCTATGGATTTGTGAGATCCAGTTCCTTTTAGTGACATAGATGGCAGTGTGTTATTTGACTTGCCCTTTCCAGAAATGTATTTTTTTTCCTGCTAAGGACCTGTCTTTACTGGAAAGTCCAGAAACATTATTATAATACATATGACATATCTTTGTTCATAAATTTCCATGGGCATTTTTGGTTGTAGATTTTCAGAACTTTCAGAAATATTTTAACAAAGTAGATGTCTTACCTCATTTTTTTTACTTCACATAAACCATGTCATATATTGTTTTGTATATGAAAATGAGAGTACATGGAAAAGGTACATAATTTGAAACATACAAAAAAGATCCCAGGAAGTCAGCAGTCCCCCATAATCACTTTATCATTCCATATATGCATTATTTGATGAGGCTTCTCTTGAAGATATTTAGGTTGTTTTCAATCTTTTATGAATGACGCCATAATGATATATAATTAGAGTGCTTCTATAGGTGTCTGCATAGCTAATGTCTTCATCTCCTTCAGATTTCTGTTTCATTTTCACCTCCTCACCTACCTTGCATAAAATGGCATCCTTCTTCATTATCATCTCCTCTGCTCACCTCCCTTTACCTCACAGCACTTGCCACAGTGAACATGTAATATATTTTTAATAAGCGCTTTTCCCAATGCGCTCCGGCTTCACAAGCTCTCCACTGTGTTTCCTGCTCTATCCCAATGCCTACAGCAGTAGCTGGCATGCAGGTAGTGCTCACTAAGTACTTATTACATGAAGAGATAGTTTTGTATATCTGTGAATAGATTTGCATGAAAAATTACTTGAAGTGGAATTTCTGTATCAAAAGATGTAGGCATTTCTACTTTGACACGGCTTTCTAAATTGTGTTCCCTAGAAGTTTTAGACAGCAATGTATTCACACCCTCACCAACATCGAACTTTTAATATTTTCCAAATTATATGATCTATGTTATACCATCTTAGTTTTAATTTGCATATCTCTGTTTTGAGTAATGTACATGCTGCCAAAAGTCTTTAGCAACTTGGGATGGAGTGAAAATGTATTAAGTATTTTTATTCAGTCTTTTTCAAACATTCAAAAATCTTCCTGACACTCATGTTTTCATACCAGAAGTTGCTTAATATCTCTCTCCTGGGCAGAAGGGTTCCTGGATGCCTCAATTACGTCTTTATTTACTCCGAAGTACAGAATTTACCTGTACTGAATACTGGACAATAAAACCAGGGATTGAATTTATTTTCTTAAATTTTTTTAAAGATTTATTTATTTATTTGAAAGTGAGAATTACAGAAAAAGAGAGGAAGAGGCAGAGAGAGAGGGTGACAGAGAAAGAGAGAGAGAGAGAGAGAGAGACCTTCCAACTGCTGATCCACTCACCAAATGGCCACAAGGGCCAAGGCTGGGCCAGGCTGGAGCTAGGATCCAGGAGCTTCATCAGGGTCTCCCACATGGTGCGGGGCTCAAGGACTTGGGTCATCTTCCTCTGCTTTTGCAGGCACATTAGCAGGGAGCTGGATTGGAAGTGGGGTATCTGGAACTCGAATCGGTGCCCATATGGGATGCTGGTGTTGCAGGTGGCAACTTTATCCACTACGCCACAGCGCCGGCCCCCTTATTTTCTTAATTGAAGTCCCCAAGCTTTCTTCTTCTTATGAAGATACTCATTTCCAATATATTTCCTATTCTAGCCCTTAACTCCTAGGCAGCACAAAAATTTTCAGTGTCCAGAGAAAGCTTCTTCTGTCCAAATAGTGCTTAGTATCCTTTCACCCTAAAGTATTATTACCACAACTGGTTGACAGCCTGATAAGCAAGTTTATAGGTACATTTTGTAGTTTATTTTGACTTCTAGATATCTTATGCAATAAGATTTATCTAATTTTCCTTTTACCTTATGCTAGTTAATGTTCTAGGTCATACTTGAGACCAGGATGTACCACCTTGAACACCAGCATCAAGTAATACATCATACTGTAGCAAAAGTAAAACTACCAGGACTTTGATCTGTAATTGAGTTTAGTTTTCAACGATGATATCAATCCATTGTCCTATTTCTTGGTTAATCAGGTTTCAGGAATCCTTTGACTCCACTTTTTAAAATGCTTCTGTATTCTAAACTGATGTGTTTAGACCACTACACAGTTTACTAGGAAGCAAAAATTTCCTGTTGGAATTCAGTTTTTGGCTTGTTAGATGAAATATAAATGCAAAAAATACAGAATCCTCATACAATAATAAAATACTATGACTAAGTCAATCTTCAACACTGAAACCTTTTGCTGTTGCAACCCTTGTCATAGCAACACCTTTACATACCCTTCCCTTCAAAATAAATAAAAGTAGGCATAGGTTATTTTAGCTTTACAAGCTTTATCAAAGCCTTAAAAATGGTATTATTTCAATAACACTGAATCAAAGACATAAAACAATTGGATCTTCTGCAAACTTTTGTTGTTTTATTTCTAAAAAGAAATCAAATGCATTAAGTATATGCCTGTCTAATCTTGAGGGTTGGTTTAAGATCCTCTGAGCTTTGATGTGGTGTGCCTATAATTTATTATATGATATTTGTTGGATAATATCTTCATTCCATTTGTATTAGGTATTGATATACTAATTATTTAACTTATATAAATGGTACTAAATAAGATTCCATCTTTAAACCAGTTTAGTAAGATATTGATAAAAATACATTTGATAGGTCAGAGAAGCATTTTGTTCCTCAAATCAGTAACTTTTATATTTAGAAAATTTCATGAGTTGAAAACAGATCATTTGTATGCATCTAACCAATCAGATGAAGTAACAAATGAGGTAACAAAGATCTCTTACTTTATAAGGACACAGCAAAATTTTCCACTAATACTTTGATGAGTAAGGTTTTAAAAGCAATAGCCATAATATTAAGGCAAGGGAATATGAAAACTACAGTGGCTAAGAGAATATAACTTTGACACTATAATATAAAATCCCTGACATGTTATAGATGACTATGTTGTATAAATGTAACTTAGAAATATCTTCATGCTGAGATTTAATACATGGGGGTCAGTGCAGTGGTAAAGTTGGGAAAAAAATAAACATATCAACTAAACAGCCTTCATTATTGTGTCCACTAGGGAGTCTCAGTATGAAATCTTTTCACATCAAAGATAATTTCAGCACTGAGTCAGAAAGCCTGAAGCACACAGGAGATCACCAAGCAATGACAAAATTCTTAGAGAAACATGAACTCCTGAACTCTGGCATAAAGTTTTATATATAATTCACTTACAGAAATATATTAAAGATGAACTTGCAAGTAAACAAAGAAGCATATTTCTGATAAGTTATTTTCCAAAGGAATGTTGAGTTAATAAAAATAAAAAATATATTAGAATAATTATTACACAAGATACACATAAAATTAAAGCATAGAAGATGCTTTTATTTATTTTCATATTAAAATATCAATAGCTTTTTTGAGGCATAATTGACCTGTAATAAACTGCACATGTGTATAGTAAATATTTTGGTATGATTTGGCCTGTGTTTGTACCCATAGAAGTATTAACACAACAAAGTTGGTGAACATTTCCTTAACCCCCCAAAGTTTCCCTGTGTTTCTGTTAAATGCACCCTACTGCCCCCTTCCAGTAGGGTTCCTAGATGACTACTATTCTGCTTTCTGTCTCTAAATATATAAATGGAATCATATAGCATGTAACTTTTGTTTGTATTCAACATGAATGTTTTGGATATTTTCCATATGCTATTTATCAAAAGTTTACTTTTAATATTTTATTATTTTTGAGATAATTTATTTTTAACTTGCATTATATTCAAAGGCTTACTGCTCCAGTAAACAAAGTATTCAACAAATAAAAAGACCATAGTTCAGCAAGAAAATAGGCAAGGGCTGTCAGCAATAATCAAATGAAAAGGTGGTTTTCAATTGCATGAAGTTCCAGTTTGTTTACCCATTCACTTGTTGAGGAACATTTGGCTTGCTTCCAATTTTGGGCTATTACAAATAAAGTTACTATAAATGTTTTCTTATTAAGTCTTTGAATGAACATATGCTTTCTTTTCTCTTGAGAATATACCTAGTAGTAAAATGTGTGATATATTGTGGTAAAAAAAAAATGACCTAAATGAAAGATCTCTGTGAGTGAGATCCCAGTGGAAAGAACGGGCCATCAAAGAAGGGTGTACCTTTTTCTGAAGGGAAGAGAGAACTTCCACTTTGAATATGGCCTTGTCTAAACAAGAATTGGTGAACTCAAGAGGCTTCCATAGCCTTGTCAGCTCATGACAAGAGCCTCGGGTGATTACTGACATCATAAATAAGAGTGTCAATTGTAAATTAACAATGAGAGTCACTGTGCACCTACTCCTCATGTAGAACCTCTGTTCTTCATGTGTTGTACTATGTGAATTAACGGTAAAACTACTACCCAAACAGTACTCTATACTTTGTGTGTCTTTGTGGGTGCAGTCTGTTGAAATCTTCACTTAGTATATACTAAGTTGATTTTCTGTATATAAAGATAATTGAAAATGAATCATGATGAAGAATGGGATGGGAGAGGGAGTGGGAGATGGGATGATTGTGGGTGGGAAGGAGGTTATAGAGGGGAAAAGCCGCTATAATTCAAAAGCTATACTTTGGAAATTTATATTTATTAAATAAAAGCTCAGAATAGTGCAGCAGAAGTGTGCTGGGCCCATAAATAAAAGTTAGAAAAAATGTGTGATATAGTGCTTGTATGAAAATACTTTAAAATGTTCATGGTAAATGATAAGCATATTTTAGTGCACTGTTTTTTTCATAGTATACATTTCCTTCATAGCTTTAAAAAAGTACCAGATTGTTTCCAAAGTGGTGATACTATTACATATTACTTACTCCTGGCAGTATGGTAATAGAGAGTTCTAGTTCCAGTGTGCTTGTCATTCTGGGACCACAGTTGTGGCATAATGGGTAAAGCTACCTCCTGCAGTGCCAGCATTTTTATGGGTGCTGGTTCAGGCCTTGACTGCTCCAATTCTGATCCAGAACAATTAGAATTGTTAATGGCCTGGAAAAAGCAGTGGAAGATGGCTCAAGTGCTTGGGTCCCTGAGTGTGGGAAACCCAGAAGAAGCTCGTGGCTTTTGGCTTTGGCCCAGCTCAGCACTCACCATTATGGCCATCTGGGGATTGAACCAGCAGATGGAAGACCCCTCGCTGTCTCTCCCTCTCTCTCTATAACTCTGACTTTCAAAATAAATAAATAGGGGTTGGTGCTGTGGCATAGTAGGCTAAGACCCCATGTATGATGCTGGCATCCCATATGGGTACCAGTTTGTGTCCCAACTGCTTCTCTTCCAATCCAGCTCTCTGCTGATATCCTGGGAAAGCAGTGAAAAATGGCCTAAGTGTTTGGACCCCTACACACACATGGGACACCTGGAAGAAGCTCTTGGTTCATGGCTTTAGATCAGCCTAGCTATGGACATTGTGTTCTTTTGGGGAGTGAACCAGCAGATGGAAGACTTTTCTGTCTCTCCCTTTCTCTGTATCTCTACTTCTCAAATAAATAAATAAAACCTCTAAAAATAAATAAATCTTTAAAAAAAGTAAATTTTATTCATTTTAAATAGTGGGTGATAATAATATCAATTGTAGTTGTAATTTGCATTTCCCTATGATTAATGATGGTGAGCATCTTTGCGTGTGCTTATTTGCTATCCATATATCCTTCATGAAATATCTGTAAAAATCCTTTACCATTTTTGAGTTGTTTGTATTCTTGAGTTTTAAAGTTTTTTAAAAAATATTGCAGATACAAGTTCCTTTTTCCCTGAAAAACCCCTTAAATTGTACTCATGGTAACATCAATATATGAAAACACATGCTTGCAGTGAACCCTTTAAAACAAGAGTAGACAAGTGAAAAATTAATACGCATTCTTATTTTTACCTTAAAGAAAGATACTTTATAGGGACATAGGAGAAATTTCCCCTAATACTCATGTGGTTATAACCTTGATGAGAAAGTTTTTATAAGCAACAGCCATTATATTAGAGTTAGTGATTACGAAGACTATAGTGGCTCAGAGAATATAACTTTGACACTATAATATAAAATTCCTGACATGTTACAGATGACGATGTTGTATAAACTCATTAGGAATTGAGTCACTATGCTTTTTCTTCTTTATTGAGATATGCCATACATGTTTCCTTGTCAAGCTAAACTGATAATCTGCCAAATACTGTACTAATCCAACGCAGATAGATGACCACTAAAGGTTTTTCTTACCCCCTACCATGCTGAGCTTGACCAGTGGAACACCACGGCAGGGGAGATGTTGACAGCAAGAAGAAATTAGAGTGGCTCCCTACAAAAAACCTGACAAACTAGTTTATATGGAAAGGACTTTAAGAATTATGAGCAAACACTCTGAGTGTGCTATAAGAACAGGATCACTTTTAGTCTATTTCTAGCACAAGCATACATGAACTGGTACCCAGCAAAATAGGAACACCAATGTAACTATTTTTTTGCCCTCACGGAAGAAACAACTAATGAAGCACTCTGCACATAATACTTTGAATTTGTGTAATAATAGGAATTCCAAGATCATGTCCATTAGGTTATTTCTTTAAAAGCTAGAAAATTCCTAAATGTGAGTAGCATGTTGAATATGTCATCATACACTTCATCTTTAGAGTGTTGTAATGTGGAAGTCACCATCTTAAATCCACTAATCTACTCCAGTAACTATTTTTTTTAACCAAATGCCTGGCCCTCTCCTCCTCTTTGTTTTTATTTGACAGTTAGTGAGAGAGAGAGAGACAAAGAGAAAGGTCTTCCTTCCGTTGGTTCACCCCTCAAATGGCCGCCACAGCTGGAACTATGCCGATCTGAAGCCAGGAGCCTGGTGCTTCCTCTTGGTCTCCCATGCAGGTGCAGGGCCCAAGCACTTGGGCCATCCTCTACTGCACTCCCAGGCCACAGCAGAGAGCTGGACTGGAAGAGGAGCAACCGGGAGTAGAACCCGGCGCCCATATGGGATACTGGCACCACAGGCGGAGGATTAACCAAGTGAGCCATGGTGCCAGGCCCTCAGTAACTATTTTTCAATGGACTTTTGTACCAAAGAAATATATTTGTTAAACAGTGTGGCCATTTGGTGGTTGCACTTGGAGGTTGCAGTGGTTAAGACATGGCTCAAGATGCCCATATCCAAATGCCTTGGTTCAAGTTCTGGCTCTATACTCAATTCCAGCTTCTTGCTAATGTATGTCATTGGGAGAGAACAAATGATGGCTCAAGCAGTTGTTCTGTACCTCCCATACTGGAGACCTGAATTGAATTGCTGGCTCATGGCTTTGATTTGTCCCAATCTCAGCTATTGTAAGCATTAGCGGAGTGAACCAGACAGTGAAAGATCTCTGTCCCTCTAGGTAAGAGTGTGTGTGTGTGTGTGTGTGTGTGTATGTGTATCCTCTTAAAGAAATAAAAATAATTTGAAAATGGCACATAGGTGAGTTTATTCTCTGCAGTGTTTTAAAATTCCTGGTAGTTCTTGTTCATGAAATTTCTTGTAATAGCTAGAGTGTTAATGTCCTCCAAATATCCAATCATGGCATCAAATTCTGCATCAGAATTGGAGGACAGTGTGAAGCTCTCTTCTTCTAAGGTGTCCATCACTACTGCTATTTCCAGCCTGTTGGCTTCCAATGCAGCCTATGGTCTTGGCCTAGCCTCCACACCGCCCTGCAAAACCCCTACCAGTATTGAGGGGCCCGTGATCAGATGCTGGGAGAAGGCCTGACTGCTCCATCCAGGCTGTGGCATTATCAATGCCTGTGCATGAGGACTAGCCTCAGGTTCCCTGATTGCAGATACGCACCGGCCTGGGCTCTATGCCTGGCCAGGCTGCTATGTGAGTCAGATATGGCTGTTTATCAGAGACGAACTTTGCAAATATTTTCTTTGATTTGTAGTTTGCATTTTCATGCTCTTATATGATCATAGAAAGAGAAATCTGCTATTCTCTTTTGGTTCCCTTTCTTTTTGTAACACATGAAATATAGTTATAATAATTTCAATGTCCTTGAGTAGTAAATCTAACCTCCATGTCAGTGCTGATGAATTGATTCCCACCAAAATGGGTTGCTGTTTTTGCTTCTTTGCGTGGCTGGTAATCTTGAATTAGATGCCAGACATTGGAAACTTGAGCTGCTTTTAGATTTCCTCTTTGTCCTTGGTTTTGAGCAAGTTGCTTATGATGTGATTTGCCATAGTTTTCATTATGTTTCTTGTGCTTGTAGTTTGTTGAGGTCCTGAATCTGTAGGTTATTTATTTTCATGAAATTTGGAAAATTTTCAGACATTTTTAAAAATACATTTTCTGTTTTCTCGTCACTATGCAAGTCTTTGGAGACACCAACTACATGTATATTAGGTTACCTGAGGTTGTCCCAACTTCTCTGATTTACTTTTCATTTATTATAGACATATTTTATTTTATTCTATTTGAGAGGTACACACACACAGAGGAGGGAAGGAGAGGGAGAGAGAGGGAGAGAGGGAGAGAGGGAGAGAGGGACACTGTCAGAAAGAACTCCCATTTACTGGGTAACTCCCCAAATGCCTGCAACTACTGGTGCTAAGTCTAAAGCAAGGAGCCAGGAACACAGTCCAGGTCTTCCACATGGATGGCAGGACCCAACTTCTTCTTCTTTTTTTTTTTTTTTTTTTTTTTTTTTTGACAGGCAGAGTTAGACAGTGAGAGAGAGAGAGAGACAGAGAGAAAGGTCTTCCTTCTGTTGGTTCACCCTCCAAATGGCTGCTACGGCCAGCCGTGCCGGTCCGAAGCCAGGAGCCAGGTGCTTCCACCTGGTCTCCCATGAGGGTGCAGGGGCCCAAGCACCTGGGCCATCCTCCACTGCCTTCCTGGGCCACAGCAGAGAGCTGGACTGGAAGAGGAGCAACCGGGACAGAATCTGGCGCCTCAACCGGGACTAGAACCTGGGGTGCCAGCTCTGCAGGTAGAGGATTAGCCAAGTGAGCCGCGGCGCTGGCCATGGACCCAACTTCTTGAACCATCACCTGCTGCCCCTAGGGTATGCTTTAGAGGAAACTGGAATTGGTAATGGAGACGGGATGCAAATCCAGCCACTCCAGCATGAGACATGGGCATCCAAACCAGCAATTTAACTGGTACGCCAAATGCCCGCTCCTGATTTTTAATTTTTAAAAAGTTTCTTTCTCTGTGATTAATTTTATAATTCTATTACTGTATCTTCAGGTTTACTGATCTTTTCTCCTACAAAGTTGAATCTACTTTTATCTTACCCAGTATATTTCTCAACTCCAGCACTGCAGTTTTCACTTCAGGAAATTTGCTGTAGATCTTATTTTGTATCTTCAATGTTTGTATTTGACTTTTGGAACATATGGAATACCATTACAATGACTATTTCCATGTCCTTATCTAGTAAATCTAATCTGTCTGTCAGTTCTGATCAATTGATTCTTATCATTGTGGGTTGTAGTTGTCTGATTCTTTGCATGGTCATCTTGAATTAGACATCAAGATTTTATCTTCTTGAGTATTGAATGTTGTGTTTATATAAATTGTAATGAACTTTATTCTGAGACACAGATTATCTGCTTAGAAACAGTTTGATCGTTTCAAGACTTATTTTTATGACTTGCTAGAAGGGTCTGGATGAGTGTTCAACACAGGGCCAATTATTTCCCACCACTAAGGCAAGATGCTTCTGAATGGTCTACTGAGTGCCCCTCCTTTTTTTTTTTAAGACTTATTTGTTTATTTGAAAGGCAGAGTTACAGAGGGAGAGGGAGAGGGAGAGGGAGAGGGAGAGGGAGAGGGAGAGGGAGAGGGAGAGAGAGAGAGAGAGAGAGGTCTTCCATCTACTGGTTCACCCCCCAAATGGCTGCAATGGCCAGAGCTGGGCTGATCCGAAGCCAGAAGCTTCTTCCAGGTCTCCCATGTGGGTGCAGGGGCCCAAGGACTTGGGCCATCTTCTGCTGCTTTCCCAGGCAATTAGCAGGGAGCTGGATCAGAATTGGAGCAGCCAGGACTTGAACTGGTGCCCATAAGTGATGCCAGCACTGCAGGATGGGGTTTTACTCATTATGCCACAACGCCGGCCCCAAGTATCTCTCTTGAATTATGAAATTTTAGGATCTAGCTTTTATGAACAGACTTCATTCCCAGTTCTGAGCACCAAGCACCATTCCTTCTGACAATTTCAAATGATTCTTTTCCAGGTTTTGGGTAGTCTTCTCACACACCAGGGCAGATCAGTACTTAGCAGTACTCCAGGGCCTGCTCTGTAGGTGTCTAAAGTTCTCTTTCCATGACGTCCTCTCCTGTCTGGTGTTCTGTCCTAGGAATTCTAGCCTCTCTGGTTTTCCTGTATTCTTACCCATGGCTCTTTAATTCAGAGTTCACCAAATTCACCCTATGTTCTCCCTCTCTGTATACTGAGGCCTGGAAACTGGGGAAAATGTACTTTTTTTGTCCCTCAGGGATTATTATCCTTTGTTCCCTTGTGTTCCTGTGTCTTGAAATCTTACTTCATTTGCTTTGGCTAATTTATACTTGTTGTTGTTTCAGCAAAAGCATTACTTTATCTTGGGCAGAGTAGAAGTTTCCAAAGAGGAATTTTTAATAACTTACATTCTATTTTTGAAGAATAGTCAATGATTTTAAGATATAAATAAGAAGAAAGGTGAATGTAATATTTCTGTTTACATAGAGAACTTATCCTGAGGTACAGTCTTAATGGTTTGAACTTTCCTTTAATTTGTTATTACATTGAAAAGATTATTATTTAATATATGTTAAGCCTTCCAGATATGGACACTGTAGCTATCTTGTAATTAATCAAATTACTGTCTCAAGGATCTTGAAATTCAATGGCACAACTTATACATTATAATATTGGAACTCAAGGATAGACTAAAATCCAAGTGGGCAGCGGTAACCAATGTGGAGAAACACATTAGGTTGAAACTCGAATTTTCTCTCTTTAAGACTTTCTTTAAATGGAGGAGTCAAACTACAAAGCAGTAATGAAATGAATAATTATTAAGAATTATGAGAGTGAATTAGAAGCAAACCGCTACGAGGAGGTCTAGGAGTGCCGCACTCTGGCAGAGAGGCTGGGGAGTGGTGCCATCATCTCCCTGGAGGGCAAACCTCTGCGGGCCCCTGCAGCCCCTGCCTGAGTATCTGGCAGTCTCAGAACTGCACTTGGGGGTTGCAGGCTGCACCTTCCCTGCTGGACTGGAGGGGCTGGGGGATCACAATTGGGAGAGGTCAATTCCTTCACCCCAGTTGCCACACAGCCCCACGCCTGGAACTTCCTCCTCCCTCCATCTCTAATGATTCTGGACTTCCAAACCACCTTCATCTTTTGATTCTCTCTGGTTTGAAGCAGACCAAGTTCCCCACAGGCACGCCAGTTTGGTGGGTTTCTCTATTTTTTTTACTGACACATCTACTCCCTGCCTGTTTCTTTCCTTCCCATGCTGCCAACTTCTAACCACAATATTGACTCTATGCCTGTCTGTTTAGATCTGTGCGTGATTAGACTATTGTGGGAATGACCCTTCTCTGAGCTGGGTGGTTCTCTTCCCTCTTCCCCTGGTCTCAGCCACTCATGGAAGCAGAATCAGTGAGGGACCTCCGATAAAACAACAACAATTAATAAAAAATAATTATGGGCCGGCGCCGCGGCTCACTAGACTAATCCTCTGCCTGCGGTGCTGGCACTCCAGGTTCTAGTCCTGATTGGGGCGCTGGTTCTGTCCCGGTTGCTCCTCTTCCAGTCCAGCTCTCTGCTGTGACCCGGGAGTGCAGTGGAGGATGGCCCAAGTGCTTGGGCCCTGCACCCGCGTGGGAGACCAGGAGAAGCACCTGGCTCCTGGCTTCGGATCAGCACAGCGCGCTGGCTGTAGCAGCCATTTGGGGGGTGAACCAATGGAAGGAAGACTTTTCTCTCTGTCTCTCTCTCTCTCACTGTCTAACTCTGCCTGTCAAAAAAAATTATGACAGAAGATAAGTTATCAAACTTTCCACAATGATAAAACTGTAGTTGTCATGTGCACTATATCTATGAATCTCCTGAGGTAGCAGGGTGAGTATTATCTCAATTTTAAAGATGATAACACTGAAATCTTATGAAAAACATAATGGGTTCTTCAAAGACATAGCATCTGTAACTGCTTGAGTAGAGCTAACACGCCTTCTCCAGCTTCCTCTAATTATGCTTTTCTTAGATCACTTTGAGACCACAGTGACCAAGTCAGTAGTTCACATGGTACTACAGTGCAAATGGATTCATCACATGGGAAGCCTGTATGTTTGGAGAGGTAGAGTTTGTCTTGAGGTAGACCTCAAGAATTGATATTTTGTGCTGTGTGACAATGTTGAAGCTGTTATTGTCGCAGAACCGTAATATATCTTATCCATCTTTGAATTTCTATTATTCAGCATAGCACCTTATATATGGCAATGGACCAGTAAATAATTGGGAAATAAATAAATAAACATGTAGCCTAGATTTTAGAAGAATTGGAGTTAAAGTATACTAAGTTTAAACTTAAAACAACCCTACTTTTCTTAATCATGACTTCATATTTCCTTAAATAAAGCAGAGGCAAATATGAGGTGAGGTAAATAAAGCCAGGAGCTAGAGTTTTCTGATCTCCTATCTCCAGTGTTGAACGAATAATAAGGGATTATTGTTTCACACACTTTGCTTTTTTCATATCTACTATTCCTTTTCCTCTTGTCCACATCCAAAACATAAGCCCAAACTAACTGCTCCTCACCACCTCCATCACTGGCCCTGCTACAGGAAAACACCATCACCTCACATCTGGCAGTTGTCTGGTTGC
This sequence comes from Oryctolagus cuniculus, assembly GCF_964237555.1. Taxonomy (NCBI): domain Eukaryota; kingdom Metazoa; phylum Chordata; class Mammalia; order Lagomorpha; family Leporidae; genus Oryctolagus; species Oryctolagus cuniculus. The sequence continues at coordinate 111,629,994 of NC_091436.1, read as the reverse complement.
TGCTACTCTTGCCCTTCTACCATCTGTTCTTAACATTGCAGCCAGAGTGATTTTGAAATATATTTTATCACTTCCCTATTTAAAAAAAAATTAATAGTTTCCCATCAAACTGACAACTTCTAAACCCTGTTTCATGACCATGGGGTCCACTCTGCTCTGTTCTTCAGTCTCCTCCTTCCTTCTGCTTATATTGGCATTGGCATCCTTTAAGTGCTACTTGTGTTGTGTTTGCTTTCCCCTGTACTTGGAATGCCTTGCCATGCTTTATCCCAGAGTGACTTGAATAATAGTACCTCTAACAGGTACTAACAAGCATACACAACTCTAACAAGCATACAAAACTCCCAGTGAACTCTGCTGAAAATCAACATGCTTGAATACAGAAGTTGCAGATTTGTTTAAAAATTAAAAATACCACTGTTTTTAGCCAATTTACATACAAAGGTTTGGGGAATAAAGATGGTTTACTTCCATTTTAGGAACACAGATGGTTTACTGGAGGAGAAGACTTCCCATTCCTCATAATTGTTTTGGGATGCTGTTGTTACTGCTTGAATCACAAATTACCTAGCACCTGAATTGGTAGAACAAGTTTCTGTCGTTCATTCTGTCTCTCAGTGTGCTGTCACCTCCATAGTCAGCATTTTTCCCAGCTTGAATGAGCGTCCCGAGGGATCTAACACCTAACCTTCCCTCCAAGGTCAATTGCCGTTCAGTTGACAAGGACAGAGCTATTACAGCTAAGTTACACAATTTGTTTTTTACTCTGATCCATTTTGTACCATTAATATGGACATGGCTGTTTTGCTAGAAAAAGGAGTCTATGTTCAGGGAGAAGGACATGAAAAATGACCTGGGATGAAATGGGATCTTTCTAACAAAGAAATATATCAATGTAAGAACTTATTAAAAACATACCATTTATAATGCACAAATTGTAGTCCTCCAAATGGCCATCATTGTTATTCTGAACTGCTTCCCTAGACTTTCAAAGCAGACCAGTGTCCTCAGACAGTCTCTTTTGTCAATGATGGATTTTTCTTTTTATGTTGCAGTACTATAAGATTTGTTCCTCTGCGTAGTTCAAAGGGCTGTGCTTCTGTTCATCCCTGTTTTCACCAATTTCCCTTCTATCTTGTCTCTTCTAAGCTAGTTCCAGGAGTTAAGAATATTTTTTAATTTTCTAAAAATAAACAGAAATTACTTTTCTGCTTCAGGGAACTTAAAACTTCCACAAAAACAGTAATAAGAATATGATCCCTGTAGAATCTCTGTAACAATCAATTTTGTTTCCTATAAGAATATTTTGACATCTTGTGTTTTAATGGCTGTGAGTGCTATGCATTTGTATGATACTCCAGAAAATAATGCATTCTACTGCAGGTGGACTTTTTATACACCTAAAGGCAGACTTTTACAAATATTTGACTTCTTTTTCTCAATTTATAACTAGCTACTAAGGTACGATTTGAACCAGTTCAACCAGTATGCTGATAATTACGAACAAACAGCAGTAAACTGTGCTGGTCTCTAGGAATCAGAAGTGGCATGGTTTAATTTTCAGTGGTGATGGTGTGACAGGATAGCAAACAGTAGTAAGTAGAGGAAAAACAATATGTGGTAGACAAAGAATTATGCATGATGCTCTAGCTTTAAATACCCATACATGGGGGAAGTAGTACAATTAGTGGCAATATATTGCAGTGAAGAATGCATATTTTACAGAAACCAAATTGGGCAAGGTATTATAAGCCATTTGCAGATTGGGACTCTCCTGGACTGAAAGTGTCCCTCCTCCATTCATATGCTGAAACCCTAAACCCCCATGTGGTAGCTTTAGGATGTGGGGCCTTTGGGAGATAATTAGGGTTAGATGAGGTCATGAGAGTATGACCCTGGTGATAGTATTAGAACCCTTGAAAGAAGAGATAACAGAGTCTGCTTACTCACTCTCTCTCTCTCCTCTGACATCCACAAAGAAGGCATGTGAGCACATAGCAAGGGGATAGCCAAGCACATCCAAGTGATGAGGCCTGGGAATGAAATGACCTTGCTTGCGCCCAGATTCTGGACTTCCCAGCCTCAAGAACTATGAGAAATAAGTTTCTGTTATTTCAACCACCCAGTCAGGTACTTCGTTATGGCAGCCTATGAAATTCTAAGGGAATGTATGTGTGTGTATGTGTGTGTGTGTTTCATTTTGTCAATTCAAAGGAGAATCTAGTACAATACTTTTTATATTTTTTCCTAGAAATCTTGTATTTAAGGTATACAAGCTTCATTCATTTCATAATACAACTTTAGGTATATAGTGATTGTTCCCAATGTACCAGACCTCCCACCTTCACTCCCACCCTTCTTCTACTTCCCTCTCCTATTTCCACTCCTATTTTTTACTAAGACCTATTTTCAATTAACTTCTAACACATAAGATTAACTCTACATTAAGTAAAGAGTTCAACAAATAGTATGACCAAAAAACAGTACCTCAACAGTCAAGACAACAGCTATTCAAACTCATCACATCTCAAAGTGTCAATTTCACTTCTATAGAAAGAACCTTTTAGGTGCTCTATTAGTTACCACAGGGCAGGGAGAGCATATGGTATTTGTCCTTTTGGAACTGACTTATTTCACTAAGTATGATGTTTTCCAGTTTCATCCATTTTGTTGCAAATGACAGGATTTCATTTTTTATTGCTGTGTAGTATTCTGCGGTGTACATATCCCATAATTTCTTTATCTAGTCTTCCATTAATGAGCATTTGGGTTGATTCCATATCATAACTATTGTGAATTGAGCTGCAATAAACATGGAGGTACAGATAACTCTTTCATATGCTGACTTCACTTCCCTTGGGTAAATTCCCAGGAGTGGGATAGCTGGGTCATATGGTAGGTCTATATTCAGATTTCTGCAATATCTCCATACTGTCTTCCACAGTGGCAGTACCAGTTTAAAGTCCCGCCAATAGTGGATTAGGGTACCTTTTTTCCCTCCACATCCTTTTTGGCATTTGTATGTCAATTTCTGTATGAAAGGCATTCTAACTGGACTTGTGGTGTTGATTGGCATTTCTCTGATGGCTAATGATCCTGAGCATTTTTTCAGTGTGTTGGCCATTTGGATTTCTTCTTTGGAAAATACCTGTTTAAGTCTTTTGCTCATTTCTTAACTGGGTTGTTTGTTTTGCTGTTGTTGAGTTTCTTGAGCTCTTTACATATTCTGTATGTTAATTCTTTATCAGTTGCATAGTTTGCAAATATTTTCTCCCATTCTGTTGGTAGCCTCTTCATTTTGCTCAGTGTTTCTTTTGCAGTGCAGAAACTTCCCAATTTGATGTAATCCCATTTGTGAATTTTGGCTTTGACTGCCTGTGCCTCTGGGTTTTTTTCCAAGAACTATTTGCCTATGCCAATGTCTTGGAGACTTTCCTCAATGTTCTCTAATAATTTGATGCTATTGGGTCATGGATTTAGGTCTTTGATCCATTTTTACTGGATTTTTGTGTAAGGTGTCAGGTAGGGGTCTTGCTTCATATTTCTACATGTGGAGATCTAGTTTTCCCAGTACCATGTGTTGAAGAGACTGTCTTTGCTTCAGGGATTGATTTTAACTCCTTTCTCAAAGATAAGTTAGTTGTAGATGCATGGATTGATTTCTGGAGTTTCTATTCTATTCCATTGGTCTATCCATCTGTTTTTGTACAAGTACTAGTCTGTTTTGATTATAACTTCCCTGTAGTATATGTCTTGAAATCTGGTATTGTGATGCCTCCTGCTTTGTTTTTGATGTATAAGATTGCTATCGCTATTCAGGGTCTCCTACATTTCCATATGGATTTTAGCATCATTTTTTTCTATACCTGAGAAGAATGTTCTTGGTATGTTGATTGGGATTGCAGTAAATCTGTCAATTGCTTTTGGTAGTATGGTCATTTTGATGATATTGGTTCTTCCAATTCATGAGAATGGAAGATTTTTCTATTGTTTTGTGTCTTATTCTATATTTTTCCTTAATATTTTCTATTTGTCATCATAGAGATCTTTGATGTCCTTGGTTAAATTTATTCCAGGTAATTGGTTTTTTTTATAGCTATCATGAATGGGATTGATAGTAGAAGTTATTTCTTAGCCATGGCATGGTCTGTGTATACAAAGGCTATTGATTTTTGTGTGCTAATTTTATATCATGCCAGTTTACCAAACTCTTTAAAGAGTTCCAGTAGTATCTTAGTGGAGTCTTTTGGATCCCCTATATATGGAATCATGTCATCTGCAAATAGGAATAGTTTGACTTCCTTCTTCTCGATTTGTAACCCTTTGATCCCTTTTTTGTGCTTATTGGCTCTGGCTAAAACTTCCAGGACTATACTGAATAGCTATAGTGAGAGTGGGCATCCTTGTCCTGTTCTGGATCTTAGTGGGAATGCTTCCAACTTTTCCTCATTCATTAGAATGCTGACCATGGGTTTGTTATGAATTGCCTCGATTGTGTTTAGGAATATTCCTTCTATACCCAGTTTTCTTGAAGTTTTCATGATGAAACGATGTTATATTTTTTCAAGTACTTTATCTGCATCTACTAAGATGATAATATGGTTTGTGGGGAGCAACTCGGACTGGACTGGGTTGCTGGAGTTAAGACTTATTCTGTTCATCTGCTCTCCCACAGTATGGCGCTGGGAGAGGAGGCAACAGCTTCTACCCAGCTGCCTCTCACCAACTTGACAAGCTGCAGGAGCTGCTCCTGATTGGAGGAGAGCAGCGTACTTGGCGTGTGGGCAGCCGAGTTAGGATTGGCAGAGCAGGACTATAAAGGAGGAGAGAGACAACATGCACCAGGAACATCTGAGGGAACACCTGTGCAGCCCCCGAGAGAGCCGGCCGGCGGTGTGCCGCTCCCCCGTGGAAGTGGGGAATGTGGCAGGGGGAACCGCCCTTCCACGGAGGTGGAAGGGTCGGTAGCCAACCTGGGAGGAACCAGCAGCAAACCCGGGGAGGGCCGAGCAGACGAAAGAACAGCGCAGGGTCCCGTGTCGTTCCTCCATGAAGACGGGGAGCGACATAATGGTGCCGTGACTCGGATAGGAAACCTAGGAGGGAAGAAACAGGAAGAAGTGGAAAATACTGGAGAGAGAGACTAGCAAAGAGCCTAGGGAAAAGCTGGACAGAAAAGGTGCCGTAAGAAGCTATCGAAAGCCTAGGCATAGACTCGGATATGGACTGTGGGAAAGAAGTTAGGATTTAAAGTGAAAGCAAGAAGAAACTTAGACTCAGATACGGACTGCAGGTTGAAAGTGAAAGTGAAACCTATAAGAAACTTAGACTTGGATACGGACTGTGGGGAGAAGCCAGGAGAAATGAGGGAGGAATATTGTTGGAAGAAAACTTAGGGAAACATACCGGGTAGAGAAAAATGTTAGGGAGGATGAAGCCGTGAGTGCAGGCCGAGGCAGAGACGTAAGCCATCTTGGAATTCTTCAAGTCACCCTGGGGAGCAAGAGGCGAAGTTCTGGAACCAGAGGCAGAGACGTGGGCCGCCAGGTTGGAATTCGCCAAGTTAGTCCGGGGAACTTGGATTGAATGCTAGTGGCGGAGACGTAAGCTACGCTGTGTGACTCGCGGAAGCCGCCGCGTGCAGAGAGAGCACGGGGCGTGAATAGATAGGGAACGCGGAGCTGGCACGAGGCCGTGGTGCGGACGCGAAGGGGCGTGGAGACCGCGGAGTGTGCGCGTGAAGCCGAGCCGCGCAGAGCCGGGAGCCCGCCGGCTGGGCGAGGCGCCGGGAAGCCGCGCAGAGCCATGAAGCTGCCATGGGGCGAGGTGCCGAGAAGCAGCCTCGGGGCGGGCGCCAGGAAGCCGCAGGGATAAGAGAAACAGAAGTTTAGAAGTAAAATGAGAGAAATAGGAATGCTGGAAGATAGAAGTAAAATGGGAGAAATAGGAATGCCCGGACATAGAGAAATAGAGAAATAGAAAGGCCACCCCACAACATGGCAATGAGAGAGCTTGGATTCGGTCTGCCTGATTAGTGAGGCGATGAGCACCTGCGGGCGGCTAGCAGCTTATGCGCCGCAGGTCACCGAAGACAGGCACGTTATCAACACCAATAAGTCTCCCCACAATACGGCAATGAGAAGGCTTGGATTCGGTTTGCCTGATTGCTAGGGCTTGTAAGCACCTGCAGGCAGAGCAGAGCATGCGCTGCAGGGCACTGAACACAGGCACGCATCAACGCCTAAAAACCTCCTCACAACATGGCGAAGAGAGGACCCGGATTCGGTTTGCCTGATTGATAGGACTTGTAAGAACCTGTGGGCAACTCTAGCAAGCAGAGCAGAGTGTGTGCCGCGGGGCACCGAAGACAGGCGCGTATCAATGCCAAAAAATAAAAAGAAAGGGGGATCTGTGGGGAGCAACTCGGACTGGACTGGGTTGCTGGAGTTAAGACTTATTCTGTTCATCTGCTCTCCCACAGTATGGCGCTGGGAGAGGAGGCAACAGCTTCTACCCAGCTGCCTCTCACCAACTTGACAAGCTGCAGGAGCTGCTCCTGATTGGAGGAGAGCAGCGTACTTGGCGTGTGGGCAGCCGAGTTAGGATTGGCAGAGCAGGACTATAAAGGAGGAGAGAGACAACATGCACCAGGAACATCTGAGGGAACACCTGTGCAGCCCCCGAGAGAGCCGGCCGGCGGTGTGCCGCTCCCCCGTGGAAGTGGGGAATGTGGCAGGGGGAACCGCCCTTCCACGGAGGTGGAAGGGTCGGTAGCCAACCCGGGAGGAACCAGCAGCAAACCCGGGGAGGGCCGAGCAGACGAAAGAACAGCGCAGGGTCCCGTGTCGTTCCTCCACGAAGACGGGGAGCGACAATGGTTTTCATTCTTCACTTTGTTAATATGATAAATCACATTTATATGATTTCCAAATGTTGATACATCCCTTGGTAACAGAGATAAATCCCACTTGTTCTGGCTGAATGATCTTTCTGATGTGTTGTTGGATTCTATTGGCTAGAATTTTGTTGAGGATTTTTGCATCTGTTCATCAGGGGATTCCCTCCCTTTCAAATGTTTTGAGGAGCTTGAGAAGAATTGGACTTAGTTCTTTTTTAAATGTCTGGTACAATTCAGCACTGAAGTCACCCATTCCTTGGATTTACTTCATTGAGAGGGTCTTCACTACTGATTCAATTTCTGTCTTGGTTATGGGTCTGTTTAGGTTTTCCTGTGTATTCGTGGCTCAATTTAGGTAGGTTGTTTGTGTCCAAGAATGTGTCCATTTCTTCTAGTTTCCCAGTTTATTGGAATACAGCTCTTTGTAGTAATTTCTGATGATTCTTTTGTATTTCTGTGGTATATGTTGTTACCTTTCCTTTTTTATCTCTAATTTTATTGATTTTGGTATTCTTCCTCTTTTTTTTTGGTTAGGTGGGCCAATGATCAGTCAATTTTATTTATTTTTCAAAAAATGAGCTCTTCACTCATTTTTGGTTTCAATATTGTTTATTTATTCTCTAATCTTAATTATTTCTTTTCTCCTACTAGTTTGGATTTGATTCACTGTTGTTTTTCTAGATCCTTGAGATACATTGATATATTATTTATTTGGTTATTTTCCTGTTTCTTGATGTAGGCATTTACTGCTATAAACTTTCCTCTTAACACTGCTTTGCTGTATTCCACAAGTGTTGATATGTTGCATTGTCACCTTCATTCATCTCCAGAAATTTTTTTATTTCTCTTTTCATTTCTTCTATGACCAACTTCATTCAGGCGCATGTTGTTCAGTCTCCCTGTGTTTGCATATATTCTAGAGATTCTTGAGTTGTTGATTCCCAGCTTCATTCATTGTGGTCAGAGAAGATGCATGGTATGATTTATGTTTTTTTGAATTTGCTGTGGCTTGCTATATGGCCTAGCATATGGTCTATCCTAGAGAAAGTTCCATGCACTCATGAGAAAATGTGTATTCTGCAACTGTAGTATGAAAAGTTCTGTAACTCTGTTGTTTCCTTGCTGATTTTCCGTCTGGCTGATCTGTCCCTGTTACTATTGTATTAGAGTGTATATCTCCTCTTAGACCAATTAATGTTTCTTTTTTTTTTTTTTTTTTTTTTTTTTTTTTTTTTTTTTTTTTTTTGACAGAGTGGACAGTGAGAGAGAGAGAGACAGAGAGAAAGGTCTTCCTTTGCCGTTGGTTCACCCTCCAATGGCCGCCGCGGCCAGCGCGATGCGACCGGCGCACCGCGCTGATCCGATGGCAGGAGCCAGGAGCCAGGTGCTTTTCCTGGTCTCCCATGGGGTGCAGGGCCCAAGCACCTGGGCCATCCTCCACTGCACTCCCTGGCCACAGCAGAGGGCTGGCCTGGAAGAGGGGCAACCGGGACAGAATCCGGCGCCCCGACCGGGACTAGAACCCGGTGTGCCGGCGCCGCTAGGCGGAGGATTAGCCTAGTGAGCCGCGGCGCCGGCCTCAATTAATGTTTCTTTTAAATATGCAGGTGCTGTATAATTAGGTGCATATATGTTATTATACTAATGTCTTCTTGCTGAATTCATCCCTTATTCATTACATAGTGCCCTGCTTTGTCTCTGAACAGTTTTTGTGTTAAAATCTGCTTTGTCTGATATTAGGATGGCTATACCAGCTTTTTTTTTTTTTTTTTGGTTTATTCTAGCGTGGGATATCTTTTTTCCATTTTTTCACTTTCAGTCTGCACGTATCTTTGTGAGATGCTTTTCTTATAGGCAGAAAATAGATGGATTCATTTTTTTTAATCAATTTGGCCATTCAAGGTGACTATTTATAAATAATGATTTGCCCCTGCCATTTTTCCATAAATATTACTATTATTTACTTTGGATTTCCTTTGTACTTTTACTGGGAGATTTTCTGCCCTCGCTTTCTTTCATAGTGGTGACCATGTTTCTGTGTGTAACACTTCCTTAAGCTTTTTTTAAGGCTGGATGATGGTGACAAATTCTTTCAATTTCTATTTGTTATGAAAGGTCTTTATTTTACCTTCATTCATAAATGGGAGCTTTGCAGATACAGTATTCTGGGTTGACAGCTTTTTTTCTCTTAAGACTTGGAATATATCTTGCCATTCTCTCCTAGCTTATAGGGTGTTTTAGCTGTGAGTCTAATTAGAGATCCTCTAAAAGTAATCTGGTATTTCTCTCATGGCCCAATTTTGAATCTTTTCTTTATGTTTTACTGTGGAAAGCTGACTGCAATGTGTGGTAATGAAGATATTTTCTGATCATGTTTGTTAGTAGTTCTATGGGCTTCCTCACTTGAACAGTTCTTTCTTTCTCCAAATTGGGGAATTTTTTGTAATTATTTCACTAAATATGTTTTCTGTTCCCTTCTCTCTTCCACTCCTTCAGGAGCTCCTGAGATCTTTTAAATGTGTCCCATAAATCTCCACCCTGTTTTTCAGTTTTCTAATTATTATTATTTTTGTTCTGATTAAAAAATTTCCAGAGTTTTGTCTTCTAACTCAAATATTCTTTCTTTTGCCTCATCAATTCTGTTGTAAGGCTTTCCATGACATGTTTTATTTGTTCTATTTAATTCTTCATTTCTAATATTTCATTTTGATTTCTCTTTGAAATCTTAATTTCATGGGAAAAATTTTTATTCATGTCAGGTATGGATTTCTTTAATTCATGGATTTGCTTCTTACTTCTAAGTAATACTACAATTACTTTTTTGAATTCCATTTGTGGAATTTCTCCAGTCTCTTCATCTTCACATTCTAGTATCGTTGTGTTTCTTTGGTGGCTTCATGTTGTTTTCCTTATTTTTGTTTTTTGAATTGCTGCATTTATCTTTAGGTATTTGTGGAGATACTTATTGTTTGCTTTTTTTTTTTTATCCTTGTGATGCCTTTTATTTTTGGACTATGCCTCTTTGGCTTATTGGAATGTCCACTCTTTCAGTGAATGCCCAGAAATGTGTACTGAATGTGGCCAGGGAGCTCTATTCAGTGCTCCAGGGTAAGGGGAATGTCCAAGGTGACACCCAAGTTGGGTGTGGCAAATCTCTCTCTCTCTCTCTTTTTTTTCAACAGAGGAGAGATTTGATCAGCTCTGTTGGCATAGTCTCATGCTCACCTCCTCTCCTCCAACGAGACCAATGCCTGTGTGCTACACCCAGTGGGTACAGTATTCATTTGCACTGTCACAAGAACCATACAAAAGATCCATGTGGTCCTCAGTGTGAGCACGGATCCTGCAACAATGACCCTCACCAGGGAATCGGGGAACCCTGAGTGTATGGAGCCATCCACAGTGACTGTCCAAAGACCCAGTAACATCCTGCCTCCTCACATGCAGCCTCAGTGTTTTCACAGTGGCAGCACACAAGGCTCTTACAGTCCAGGAGCACCCAGTCCCCGTCAGTCCCTCTAGCCAGACTCAGGTATCTCCTCTTCACTGGTTGCTGGGCGCATGAACACGAGCTGGCACAGCTTTTATGTATGACTAAAATGGAGCCTGCCCTCTCTCTGCTATTTGTAGGACTCTGGTGTTGGGAGTAGAAAAATTTGCCCCTTTTTTTCCCTCTAGGTTGGCAGGTACACTGACTTGGAGCCCTATAGGCTCCAAGTCAGATTCACACCAGGCTCTTCCTGCAGCTTTATTGCCAGTGGCTTGGGCTGCTTCAGTCTGGTCTCACCTCACTCTCCAAAGCTGGTGCTGAGGCTCTTGGCTTCTGGGTCCTGAGTTGTATGCAACCACACCCTCCGTGTAGATCCACAATGTTTCTCTAATTTGCATAGAGTTTCCTCTATGGTTTTCTCCCTAACTATTCCCTGAGGTTGCACTCTTTCCATTTTTTAAAAACTATCTTCCCCTAGACTAGAGTGATAAGCTCCCTCCCTATTCTGCCATCCTGAAATCTTCCGAATACATTTTATATTAAAACTTTTGCAGCCTCTCTCATGTTACAACTGACTGAATACTGAGGTTGACACAGCTCAGTCTCCTACCACATAATTAGTTGTAATTCAAGTAGGAGTAATTATAAATCTTTTTCCCTACCAATGCCTACCTTTATCTTATCTTATTTCTCCTTCTGGTGTTTTCTATGCAGTTATAAAATATGTTATTGTGGCCGGCGCCGTGACTCACTTGGCTAATCCTCCACCTGCAGTGCCAGCACTCCAGGTTCTAGTCCTGGTTGGGGCGCTGGAGTCTGTCCTGGTTGCTCCTCTTCCAGTCCAGCTCTCTGCTGTGGCCCAGGAAAGCAGTGGAGGATGGCCCAAGTACTTGGGCCCTGAACCCACATGGGAAATTAGGAGGAAGCACCTGGCTCCTGGCTTCAGATCGGGGCAGTGCGCTGAAGCAGCGTGCCAGCCGTGGCGACCATTTAGGGGGTAAACCAATGGAAAAAGGAAGACCTTTCTCTCTGTCTCTCTCTCTCTCTCACTGTCTCACTCTGCCTGTCCAAAAAAAATATGTTATTGTGAACTACAGTTGCTCCCCTATGAACCTATTACTTTTATTATGAACCTATTACTTTTTATTACTCCCACTAGAACCTATTACTTTTATCTAAGTGTTTTTGGTGCCCCTTATGCAGCCTCCCTCTATCCCTTTTTTCTCTATACTCCTCAGTCTCTAATAATCACCATTCTAGGTTCAGATAAGCATTTTAAATGTCCACATATGAGACAGAACATGCAATATTTGTCTTTCTCTGTTTATCTTATTTTGCTTACCACGATGACCTCCAGTTCCCTCCATTTTGCTTCAAAGATCAGGATTTTGTTATTTCCATAGTTGAATCGTATTTCACTGTACTGTATAGCACATTTCCTTTATCCGTTCAACCACTGATGGACACCTAGATTGATTTCATGCTTTGCTCTTGTGAATAGTGCCACTTAACAAAGGAGTGCAGGCATCTCATTGATAGGCTGATTTCATTTCTTTTGGATTCATATCCAAAAGTGAAATCACTGGGTCAAATGGCAGGTGTATTTTGTTTTGTTTTGTTTTCTGAGGGACATACATAGCATTCTGTTTAAAGGCTGTACTAATTTGAAATCCCACCAATGGTAAGTAAGGGTTCCTTTTTTTCCACATCTACGTGAGTATCTGATATTTTTGGTCCTTTTGATAATAGCTATTCTAACTGGAGTGAAGTGTTCTCTCAATATAGTTTTGATTTTCCTTTCCTTTTTTTTTTGTCTTGTTTTAACTTTTATTTAATGAATATAAATTTCCAAAGTACAGCTTATGCATTACAATGGCTCCCCCCCCATAACTTCCCTCCCACCCACAACCATCCCATCTCCCACTCCTTCTCCCTTTCCATTCACATCAAGATTCATTTTCAATTCTCTTTATATACAGAAGATCAATTTAGCATATATTAAGTAAAGCTTTCGACAGTTTGCACCCACACAGAACACAAAGTGAACAATACTGTTTGAGTACTAGTTACAGCATTAAATCACAATGTAGATCACATTAAGGACAGAGATCCTGCATAAGGAGTAAGTGCACAGTGACTCCTGTTGTTAACTTAACAATTTGACACTCTTGTTTATGGCGTCAGTAATCACCCTAGGCTCTTGTCATGAGTTGCCACGCCTATGGAGGCCCCCTGAGTTCACTGACTCTGATCATATTTAGACAAGGTCATATTCAAACTGGAAGTTCTCTCCTTCCATCTGAGAAAGGTACCTCCTTCTTTGATGACCTGTTCTTTCCACTGGGATCTCACTCTCAGAGATCTTTCATTTAGGTTTTTTTTTTTTCTTTTTCTTTTTTTGCCAGAGTGTCTTGGCTTTCCATGCCTGAAATACTCTCATGGGCTTTTCAGCCAGATCCACATGCCTTAAGGGCTGATTCTGAGGCCAGAGTGCTGTTGAGGACATCTGCCATTCTATGAGTCTGCTGTGTATCCTGCTTCCCATGTTGGATCGTTCTCTGCCTTTTTTATTCTATCAGTTCGTATTTGCAGACACTAGTCTTGTTTATGTGCTCCCTTTGGCTCTTAGTCCTATCATTATGATCAATTGTGAATAGAAATTGATCACTTGGACTAGTGAGATGGCATTGGTACATGCCATCTTGATGGGATTGAATTGGAATCCTCTGGTATGTTTCTAACTCTACCATTTGGGGCAAGTCCGATTGAACATGTCCTGAATTGTACATCTCCTCCTCTCTTATTCCCACTCTTATATTTAACAGGGATCACTTTTCAGTTAAGTTTCAACACTTAAGAATAATTGTGTATTAATTACAGAGTTAAACCAATAGTATTAAGTAGAACAAAAAATACTAAAAGGGATAAAGTATTAAATTGTTCATCAACAGTCAGGGCAAGGGAGGATCAGTCATTGTTGGTGCTTCCTCCTGGTCTCCCACGTGGGTGCAGGCACCCAAGCACTTGGGCCATTCTCCACTGCCCTCTCGGGCCACAGCAGAGAGCTGGACTGGAAGAGGAGCAGCCAGGACTAGAAACCGGCATCCATATGGGATGCCAGCGCAGCAGATGGAGGATTAACTAAGTGAGCCACAGCTCCAGTCCCTCCCTCTTTCCTTCCTTCTTTCCTTCCTTCCTTCCTTCCTTCCTTCCTTCCTTCCTTCCTTCCTTCCTTCCTTCCTTCCTTCCCTCCCTCCCTCCCTCCCTCCCTCCCTCCCTCTCTCTCCCTTTCTTTCTTTCTTTCTTTCTTTCTTTCTTTCTTTCTTTCTTTCTTTCTTTCTTTCTTTCTTTCTTTCTTGAAATTTATTGAGACTTGAGTTTTGGTATAATATATAGTCTGTTCTGGAAAATGTTCCATGTGCTGATGAGAAGCGTATGTATTCTGTAGCTATAGAATTGTGTTCTGTAAATATTTGTTATGCCCATTTGCTCTGTATTGTGGTTGAACTCTGATGTAGTGTTGTGAATTTTCTATCTGGATGACTTGTCTATTGATGGTGGTGGGATGTTATTATTTTTGTATTGGATTTTATCTCTCCTTTTGTTCTAAAATATTTGCTTTTTATTTGAATGGGATCAGTTGGGCGCATATATATTTATAACTATTATATCTTCTTGCTGAATTGACCTTATCAATGTTTAATGTCCTTCTTTTACTCTTTTTACAGTTTTTGATTTAAAATCTATTTTATTTGATATAAGTATAGCTATTTATTCTTATTATTTCATTCTATTTGCATGTATATCTTTTTCCTAATGTTTCCTTTCAGTATATTTGTATCATTATCTGTAAAGTGAATTTTTTGTAGGTAGTTGGGTGTTGTTTTTTGTACATTCAGCCAACTTACATTTTTTGATAGGCCATTTATATTCAAGGTTAATATTGATAGATAAAAACTAACCCTTGTCATTTTGTCAGTTGTTTACTGATTATTATGTATATTCTCTGTTTTTTTTCTGCCTTTCATAGTATTTATCTTTTAAATAAAGATATTGGTAGCTTTGTGCAATGATATGGTTGCATTTTCCTTTATTTCTCTTTTGAGTATGTGCTCTATTTTTGAATTTTGTTTTCTATTGTGTTTTCATGATTGTTATTATCCTTTTACTTTTTTATTTTTTTATTTTTTATTTTTGACGGGCAGAGTGGACAGTGAGAGAGAGAGACAGAGAGAAAGGTCTTCCTTTTGCCATTGGTTCACCCTCCAATGGCCACCGCAGCTGGCGCACTGTGGCCGGCGCACCATGCTAATCTGATGGCAGGAGCCAGGTACTTATCCTGGTCTCCCATGGGGTGCAGGGCCGAAGCACCTGGGCCATCCTCCACTGCACTCCCTGGCCACAGCAGAGAGCTGGCCTGGAAGAGGGGCAACCGGGACAGAATCTGGCACCCCGACTGGGACTAGAACCTGGTGTGCCTGAGCCGCAAGGCGGAGGATAAGCCTAGTGAGCCGTGGTGCTGGCCCTCCTTTTACTTCTAATATAATACTCCCTTCAGGATGTTTTGTAGTGATGGTCTGGTGTTGATTAACTTTGCTTGTCTGGAAAACTTTTTCTCATTCACTTTACAAGATAGCCTCACTGGGCAAACTATCCTTAGTTGGAAGTTTTTTTTTTTTTTTTTTCTTCAAGACCTTGAATATATTATCCCACTCTCTTCTGGCCTATAGGGTTTCTTTTGAGAAGCCTTCTGTTGGTCTAATCAGTTTTTATTTAAATGTAATGACATTTTTCTCTCACTGTCTTTAGTATTCCCTAGTTTTCCTTAGCTTTGACTATTTGGTTAAAATATGCTTGCAGAAGACTTTTTTTTTGGATTAGTGTTATTGTAGTTCTTTGATCTTCTGTATCTTGTTGTTCATATCCCTTTAAACAGTTGGGAGATTTTCAACTAATCTTTCCTAAATAGGCTCTCAATGTCTTTTTACTTCTCCTTCAGGTATACCTGTTTTATCAATATTTTTTCTCTTAATAGTATCTCCTATGTCTTATACTCTTTCTTCATTCCTTTAAATTCTTTTATCTTTATTTTTATCTGACTCAGTTATTTCAAAAGTCTTTTTATCAAGATTAGAAATTCTTCCATTTGGTTTATTCTGTAGTTGAAGCACTAAAATGTATTTTTATTTCATTGATTAAATTTTCAGCTCCAAAATTTCTGGCTTATTTTCTTAATGATTTCTTTTGTTGACTTTCTCATTCATGTCATGTGTTATTTACCTCATTTCTTTAAATTGTTTATCTTTAGTCTGTTGCATCTCATTGAGTTTCATTAGGACCATTATTTTGTATCCTTTTTCCGATATTTAGAGATGTCCTTCAAATCCAGGTCTATTTCTAGAGCACCTTATCTTCTTTTGAAGGTGTCATGCTTCTTTGCTTCTTAATGTTTCCTTTGTCCCCTTGTTGCCATACATGGATCTGGTGTAATGATTCTTTTGTCTTTGTGAAATAGCTTTCCTTGGACAAGACTTTTTGTTCAGATGGAATATAATATATAAGTTGGGTAGTTGCTGCACCATTGGTTCTAGGTGATCCCTGAAGTGTAAACTCTGAGTAATTTCTTCAGCTATAATCAGTGTCAGCAAGGCCTATGACTGCCACAGTTGTCTTCTGCAGTAGTTCGTGGTGGTAGTAATATGACTTTGGATTGGATGTGGGCTTCCAAAGATGTGTGTCTTTATGCCTCAGAGAGTATGTTAATCAGACTGGGGTTTGTGATGGCTATAGACACATTCTTGGCGCTGTGGGACACAGAAGGGACTCTCTCCATGTCTCACCAGGCAAGCTTGAGTTATGCTAGGTCTTGTGAGGCCAATAGGTATGGTCTTGGAACTATGTGATATGGATGGGTTCTTCCCTGGGTCCTGCTAGGTGGGTGAGGGTGATTCTTGGATTCTTAGCATAAAAATACCTCAGTAGGGAAAGTAGACAGGATCTTGTCCAGATTCCACAGGAGGCACACAGATTTGGCTGGAGATGGTGCATCGGCAGTTGTGGACCTGGAGCAGTGGAATGCGGGTGGAATCTTCCCAAAGTCCTACAGGGTGAGTTCAATGTGAGTGAATCTAGGAATACAGTTCCAATAGTCACAATCCTGGAACTTCAGGGCAGAAAGGGTAACTTGCTCAAATCTCACAGGAAAAGAATATTATTTCGAGTTGTGCACTGGCACCCACAGGCCCATAGCAGAAGAGGGACAGAGCTTTCCCCAGGTCTTACAGATCAGCCACAAGTGCTCCTGGGACTTACAAAGCCAACAGTCACAATCCTAAATTGCAAGATGCAGTGCAAATCTTACTCAAGTCTCTCACTTCACATGCATGTTATTCTGTGGATTGTGCACAGTAAGACATGGATCTGAAATAGCAGATGACTTATAGGCTCCTCCTTACATTTCATGGAGGTGAACTCAGATGATTGTAATTCCAGTAGTCCCAGCGATAGAACTAAAGGACTCAGAAGATATCTTACCCAGGTCCCACAAGGTGATCAAATGCTATGCTGAAAATAGTACACTAGCAGGTGCAAACCTGGATGAGATGGATGCAGAAAAGGCCTCCCCAAGGCTCATGGGTTGAGCACAGGTGTTCCTGGAATTATGGAACACATAGTCACAGACCCAGAAATCCAGGATGCAGTAGGATCCTTCTTTACCCAGGTCCTTTGGGGTGAACTCAGATGACTCCGTGGAATATAACTCCAAAAATCACAGTCCAAGACAGTGATCACAGATTTTACCAGGGATTGTACACTATCAGGCCTAGAGGAAAGGAATACATATAGAGCCTACCTCAGATTCTATGTGATCAAAGGTGTCCCTTAGACTTATGTAACCAACATTCACAGTCCTAGAGATGTAGACTGGAGTGAGATCCTTACCCACATTTCACAGGATGAGTGTGGGTTACCCAGCACAATTTATTGAAGTAGCAGTCCTATCATCAGGATATGTTTTTATAGCCTTTGTCAAGATTCATTTCTGGAGTCTCAGTTCTGTTCCAGTGATCTATATGTCTGTTTTTATGCAAATACCGATCTACTTTGGTTACAATAGCTATGCCTTGAAACCAGGTATTGTGATGCCTCCAGCTTCATTATTTATGTTCAAGATTGTTTTGGTAATTCAAGGTCTTTTGTGTTTCCATAGGAATTTTAGGGTTTATTTTTCATAGTTTCAGGAATAATGTTGGCATTTTGATTAAAATTTCATTTACTCTGTAAATGGTTTTGGGTAATATGCATATTTTTATAATATTAGTTCTTCAAATCCATGAACATGGAAGGACTTTCATTTCTTTGTGTGTGTTCTTCAATTTCTTTTGTTAGGATTTTGTAATTAATATTATAGACATCTTTCACATTCCTGGTTAAGTTTTTTCCAAGGTATTTTATTTATTTATTTATTTTGTGGCTACAATGAAAGGAATTGCTCTTGTAATTTCTTCCTTAGTGAATTCATTTATAGTGTATAAAAATACTACTGATTTTTTCATGTTAATTTTATATCCTGAATCTGAATATGTTTACCAGTTCTAAAAGCCTCTTGGTAGCAGCCTTAGGTTTCTCTCTATTCAGAATCATGTCAACTGCAGATAGGGATAATTTAACTTCCTCATTTCATATTTGTATGCTTTTCCCTTCTTTCTCCTGCAAAATGACTCTGGGTAAGACTTCCAGTACTTGGCCGGCACTGCAGCTCACTAGGCTAATCCTCTGCCTGCGGCGCCAGCACCCTGGGTTCTAGTCCTGGTTGGGGCACCGGATTCTGTCCCGGTTGCTCCTCTTCCAGTCCAGCTCTCTGCTGTGGCCCGGGAAAGCAGTGGAGGATGGCCCAAGTGCTTGGGCCCTGCACCCGCATGAGAGACCAGGAGGAAGCACCTGGCTCCTGGCAGCATGCTGGCCGTAGTGGCCATTTGGGGGTGAACCAACGGAAGGAATACCTTTCTCTCTGTCTCTCTCTTTCTCACTGTCTAACTCTGCCTGTCAAAAAAAAAAAAAAAAAAAAAAAAAAAAGAAGACTTCCAGTACTGTATTAAATAAGAGCTGTGCAAGTGAACATCTCTGTAAAAGAAAAACAAAGCTTTCAGGTTTTCACTATTCAATATGATGTTGGCTATGGGTTTATCACAAGCAGTCATTGTTGTGCTGGGACATGTTCTGTATCCTTAATTTGTTCAAGGTTTTTATCAGAATGGATATTGAATTTTATCTGATATTTTTCAATATATATCGAGATGATCATATGATTTTATCCTTAATTCTGATGAGTAATGTATCACATTTATTGATCTGAATATGTTGAACAACCCCTGCATCAATCAAATAAATTCCATATGGTCATGATGAATGATCAGTTGATATGTTTTTTGTTGGATATGATTTGCTAGTATTCTGTTGAGAGTTTTCCCATCTATGTTTACCAGTGTTACCAGTCTCCAGTTTTCTCTTTTGTTGTGTCAATGTCTGGTTTTAGAATTGAGGTAATGTTGGCTTTGCCAAGCGAGTTTGTAAGAGGTCCCTCTCTTCCAGTTCTCTGGAATAATTTGAGAAGAATTGATATTAGTTTTTCTTTAAAAATTTAGCAGAGTTCAGCAGTGAATCTATCTGGTCCTGAGTTTTTCACTGAGAGACTTCTGATTACTTATTCAATCTCATTAACCATTGTTGGTCTGTTTAGGTTTGTTGATGAATTCATGGCTTCATTTTCGTATGTCAATGGGTCCAGGAATTTAAACATTTCTTCTAGATTTTCTAATTTATTTACAAATGGTTGTTCATTAACAGTCCCGACTGAACTTTCCTATTTCTGTGTTGTCATTTTTAACTTTTGATTTTGTTCATTTGAGTCTTATCTCTTTTTCTTGATTAATTTATGTAAAAGTTTATTGATTTTTGTTTATCTTCTCAGAACCCAACTCTTTATTGTTCTTTTGTATTATTCAAAATCTCTATTTTGTTTCTTTGTCTTATTCTTGCTTTGTAAGTTTGTTTATTTGAAATGTTCCCATTTTTTGATGTAGGTGCTTATACACCATAGGCTTTCCTCTTAGTACTTTGTTGTTGTATGTCATAGGTTTTGGTATATTGTGTTTTGTTTCCTTTTTTGTCTTTCAAGGAGTTTTAGAGTTTCCTTTTTGATTTTTTCATTTACCCATTGTGCACTAAATAGTGTGTTCATTCTCCATTGTTTATATAATTCCTAAAGTTTCCCTTATTATTTTTTTAAAAGTTTTGCTTATTTATTTGAAACACAGTGTTACCAAAAGAGAGAAGAAGAGATAGGGATTTTCTATCCTCTGTTTCTCTCCCCACATCACCAAAATGGCTGGAACTGGGTTGGTCTGGCTTGGCCACCTTCCTTTGCTTTTCCAGGCCACCAGTAGTGGGCTGGATCAAAAGCAAAGCAGCCAGGACTCTAACTGGCACCCATATGTGATGCCAGCCTTGCAGGCAGCGGCTTTACCCACTATACCCCATCTTTTATTGTTGATTTATAACTTTATTACATTGTGATCAGAAAGAATGCATAATATGACTTTGGCATTTTTGAATTTATTGAGACTTATGTTGGGATAATATGTAGTCTTTCTGGAGAATGTTACATGTGCTGGTGGAAAAATGTGTATTCTGTAGTTGTTGGATGGAATGTCCTGCAAATGTTACAAATGCATATTAGGTTCATTTGGCATATGGCATATGGCATAGCACTGATTTTTTTTTGGGGGGGGGCTGGGTGACACGTTCATTGATTAAAGTAGGGTGTTGGAGTCCTTCATCATTATTTTATTGGAACCTCTTTCTCCCTTTATTTTTTCTATTTTTATTTTTTGACAGGCAGATTGGACAGTGAGAGAGAGAGAGAGACAGAGAGAAAGGTCTTCCTTTTTGCCATTGGTTCACCCTCCAATGGCCACCACGGCCGGTGCGCTGTGGCCGGTGCATCGTGCTGATCCGAAGCCAGGAGCCAGGTGCTTCACCTGGTCTCCGATGGGGTGCAGGGCCCAAGGACTTGCGCCATCCTTCACTGCACTCCCTGGCCACAGCAGAGAGCTGGCCTGGAAGAGGGGCAACCGGGACAGAATCCGGTGCCCCGACCGGGACTAGAACCTGGTGTGCCAGCGCCGCAAGGTGGAGGATTAGCCTAGTGAGCACGGCGCTGGCTTCTTTCTCTCTTTAAATCTAATAATGTTTTGTAAAGTTGTGTGCTCTGGCATTAGGTGCATATACATTTATGTTTGTAATATCTTTTTGTTGAATTTATCCCTTGATCATTATATAGTGAGCTTCTTTGTATCTTCTTTTGCAGTTTTGTATTAAATTCTACTTTCTGTGATATAAATATAGCTTTTCCTGCTCACTTTGGTTTCCACTGCATAGGATAAATTTCTTTGTCCATTCACTTTCAGACTTTGTGGTCTTTACTGGTAAATTTCTTATAGACAGTATATCCTGTGTCTTGATATTCTTTTTACATTCAGCTAGCCTGTATTTTGTTTTACTTAGAGAATTTAACACATTTACATTGCAGGTTACTATTTATGGGTAATGACTTAGTCCTGCCATTTTTTTAAAAAAATTATTAATTTATTCAAAAGGCAGAGTTACAGATAGAGGTAGAGAGAGAGAGAAAAAAGGGAGAAGGGGAGAGAGAGATCTTCCTTCCACTGGTTCATACTCCAGATGGCCTCAATGGCTAGGGTTGGGTCAGGCCAAAGCCAGGAGACTGCTGCTCTGTCCATCTCCCACATGGGTTCAAGGCCTTGGGCCCTTCTGATTATTCAAAATAATCAGAAAAAAAGCTTTAAAAATTGCACGTCTAGACCAGTGTTGTGGCAAAGTAGGTAAAACTGCTGCCTGCGACACCAGCATCCAACATAGGTGCCAGTTGGAGTCAGAGCTGCTCTGCTTCTGTTCCAGATCCCTGCTCATGCACCTGAAAAAGCAGCAGAATAAGGCCCAAGAGCTCGGATTCTTGCACCCATACTGGTGATACGGAAGAAGCTCTTGGCTCCTGGCTTCAGACTGGCCCAGTCCTGGCTATTATGGCCCTTTGGGTAGTGACCTAGCAGATGGATGAATGTATGATCTCTCTTTGTGTCTCTTCTTCTTTCTCTGTAACTCTGCCTTTCAAATAAATAAAATAAATCTAAAAAAAACTTTAAAAACAAAAATGTAGCTAGAAGTCAAACCCAGACACTCCAATATGAGATGCAATCATCCGAAGAGATGTCTTAGCTGGTGTACCAAATACCCTTAGTTTTTTTGAAAAGATTTATTTATTTACTTGAGAGGCATAGTTACAGAGAGAGAGAGAGAGAACGAGATCTTCCATCCGCTGATTCACTCCCCAAATAACTGCAATGGCTGGAGCTGAGCCAATCCTAAGTCAGGAGCCAGGAGCTTCTTCAAGGTCCCCCACATGGATGCAGGGGTCCAAGCACCTGGGCCATTTTCTGCTGCTTTTTCAGACCATCAGCAGGGAGCTGGATTGGAAGTAAGCAGCTGAGACTTGAACCAGTGCCCATATGAAATGCCTGTGGACTCCACTGGCGGGTGCTTAACCTACTATTCCACAGTGCTGGCCCCAACATTTTTTTTCTTTAAAAATTGAAATACATCTTTCCATTCTCTCCTGGCCTGTAAGGTTTTTGTAGAAAAATCTGCTGTAAGTGTAATGAAGGCTTTCTTTAGTAGTACTTGATCCTTTTCTCATGCATTTTAGAATTCTACCTTTCGTTTAGACATTGAAAGTGTGACTGTAATGTGTCATGATGTAGATGTTTCCTGGTCATGAATATTTGGAACTCTGTGGGCTTCCTGTACTTGGATGTTCAACTATTTTTAAAGATTGGGGCAGTTTGGCTGAG
>NC_091436.1:110924141-111006087 GCF_964237555.1 Oryctolagus cuniculus | reverse complement strand
CCAGCAAATGGAAGACTTCTCTCCCTCTCCTCCCTCCCCTCTCTTTCCTCCTCCTCTCCTTTTCCCTCATTTCTCCCCTCTCCCTCTCTTCCTCCTCTCTCTTCCTCTCTCAGTCCCTCTCTCCCTGTGTCTCGTATTCTGTCTCTCTGCATTTCAAGTAAATACATAATTTTTTTAAAAAAAGTTTACATGCTAGAAAAATAATGTGAAAGTTATTTTATAATAACAATTCTCCCCTTAAAAATTTTAAGCTATTTTAAATGTTTATCAATCTGATGATCTTTGTGACATCAGAAAAGATATGGTATCATTGCCATATCAACAAGTCAGACAGGGGACATGGTGAAACTCGTAAGACACTAGTCAGAATGCTTACTGTTGCGATTGGAAATGATCTGTGATTATGATTAATTGCTTTTGAAATTTTCATCAAAATTGATCTGTACAATTTTCTGGCACTGGCTCGGTAAGTCAAATCTCATCCTGGAATTACATAAATCAATTTAGTCTGGACTTCTGTAACAACTGGGGGGAGAAAGATAGAAGTAATTTCTGAGTTGTCAGTGACTGATGGATGTTCTGATTTCACAGTTTTAGTAAAGAAAAGGTCTTACCATAGCTGTCATAGGCATCCTCAGTTACTCCGTGACCGTAGTCATAGTATTCAGGCACACTGAAACAGATGCAGACAGCAATCAATGTTAGTGAGATTAGCAAGAATCAACCCAGACTCTCATATGGAATTTGAAAGCAAAATGTGTGCTAAAGTAACATCCCAGGAACTGCTAGAAATAAAACACAATCCTAAAGACAGTAGGAAAATACTGTAGGTAGGAAAGACAGTAGGAAAAATACAAGTTATTGACAAGAAGTGCTGTGATGTTTTTCCAGCCTTTTCAGTATTTTTTTAAATCTATCTTCCAATTTGATAAATCAAATTTTCCCTAAAACACAAGTATAATATTTCAAAATTTGTGCATAGGAAAGTTACAAAAGGTCTGTTGCTACATATAATGATAAGCTGGTCGATTGTCTGTGGTTTTCAATGCTATTACCTTAAGAAAATCCATCTTCAATTTCTAATACTGAAACTATATTTATACTCCATTGTTGCTGCTGCAGCAAGTCTGTAAACTTACCAAATATATACGACATTTCTTTTCCCTCAATAATTCACTAAGTGCGTCCACATTTCAGTGTTTGTCTAAAGGTATTCTTCCTCGATGTGTTATTCAAAAGACAATTTATGTGTCTACTCTCACCTACTTTCCAACTGTCTTCACTTCATCATTCAGAATCAGTTTACCCCTTTATGACATCATTCCTATTAATATCCAAACCCATTATCTATACCTCCAATCTTTAAAAAGCTCTCCCTAACCTACATGTCTCCTTTAGCAACTATTCCTTTCTTGATAGAATCTTTATAGAAAAATTTCATGAAAAGCATTAACTCTACTCATTCTTTCAAGTTTTTAAAAATTTATTTTCATTTTTATTTGCAAGATAGAGAGTTAGAAAGATGGAGAGAGGTCCTGCATCCATGGGTTCACTTCCTAAATGCCCACAGAAGATGGGTCTGGGCCAGGTCAAAATCAGGAGCCAGGAACCCCACCCAGGTCTCCCACATGGGAGGCAAGAACCCAAGTACTTGAGCCAACACCTCTTGTGTCCCACGGGGTAGATTAACAGAAAGTTGGATCAGAAGTGAAGGAGCTGGGGCTTGAAACAGGTTCTCTAATATGGGATGTTTATATTCCCAACTGTGAGTTAACTACTGCACCAAACTCCCATCCCTCTACTCATTATTTTTACTGACTCTCCCTCTGTGTGCTTTTGAAGACATTCAACACAGCTGTTGTTCCCCCTGCACCACTGAAACAGCTTTTGTCAACATCTTGACATTTTCAACTCCAATGATCAAAGCTTGGTCTTCATTTTACTTTAGTACCATTTGACACAGTTGATCAATTCCTGCTCCTTCAAACACTTCGCTTGCTCTCAAGTCACCTCATTTCCTTGTTTTTCTCTATTTTTTCCTAATTTTCCTGACCACTTAACCCTAGAGACCACTGGGCCTCAGGTGTTAGAGTTTTTCTCTGTTTCTACCTAGACTCATTCCTTAGCCAATCTCCTCTGCTGTGATTTCTTTAATAACACTTGCACTCTGATGACTCTCAAATTATGACCCCACTCTTTTTTTTTTAGATTTATTTGAAAGGTAGAGATATAGATAGTGAGAGAGAGAGAGAGAGAGAGAGAGAGAGAGAGAGAGAGAGAAAGGTCTTACTTCCGTTGGGTCACCCCCTAAATGGCCACTACGGCCTGCGCTGCACTGATCTGAAGCCAGGATCTGGGTGCTTCCTCCTGGTCTCCCATGCAGGTGCAGGGGCCCAAGCACTTGGGCCATCCTCCACTGCCCTTCTGGGCCACAGCAGAGAGCTGGACTGGAAGAGGGGCAACCGGGACTAGAACCCGGCACCCACATGGGATGCCGGTGCCACAGGCTGACGATTAACCAAGTGAGCCACAGCGCCGGCCCCATGACCCCACTCTTGACACCTCTCCTCTGTTCTGGATTTACATTTCCTACAGTACATTTCCACTTGCTTGTCCATCTTAACATTTCAAAACATAAAAATGTCTATTTCCTACTCAGACTCCTCCCTTTTGCATTTTTCTCATCTTTGTCCATGATAACACCTTAGTATTACTTATACAAAAAATCTTGGAATCCTCTTTTTCTCACATCTAATGTTTAATCGAAAAGTAAATTCTTGAACCTCTAGTTGCAAAATACATCAAGAATATTAACATGTCTATACATCTCCGCAGAGAGAACTGTGGTAGAAGTAAAGTAATTACCATCTCTCACATAGTGAATTCCGTATCCTTCTAACTGGTCCCTGCCCTGCTTGCTCTGTTTCTACTATCCACTTAGCAATCAAAGTGATTCTTATAGAAGTAACTTAGATCCTATAAGTCTTCTACTCAAAATCCATTGTTAGTTCCTCTATCTTATAGAGTACAAAACTCTTATTTTTCTCACACAATTTGTCTGCCACGTGTTTCTTAGACCTTACGTGCCACCATTTTCTCCTTTGCTCACTCTACTGGGCTTCTAGAGGTTCCCTCAATGCGACACACACACGATTGTGTCAAGATCTTTTCATTTGTTGTTCCTGCTACCTGGAAATGTTTTCCTGCGTGTCCAGTTGCCCCTTCTTTCATTCTTTGAGAGCTCATCAAAATGCCACTCATGAGACGTTCCCATCATAATCCTGCTTAATATTCGCCCACCCTTTACTTTATTTTGTTCAGCTTAGCATTTATCAGTTGCCACTGTAATATTATATAAAGAAATACACTAGCACAATTTGCTTATTTTTAAGCACATTTTTTTTTTTAGTGGTTATTTCTCACTTCTGTAATATAAGCTCCTTGATATAGGAACTCAGTCTCTTATTCACTGACTTTCACTGTTGCAGGTTGATTTTCCAGAATACTGTTTGGCACACAAGAGTTTCTCAGTGCATATTCATGGAACAACAGAATGGATTGTTTATAGGAAGATTAGACACAATTTAAATGAGTAGCTTATTATACATAAGTCAGAATTTTTAAAAATGCTATGCAAAAACAGATTTTTAAGTTAGTATTTGGATTATTTTAGTATTTAGATTATTTATGTCTTTAAAATATTTTATTTATTGTTTTGTTTGAAAGCCAGAGAGAGAGAGAAAGAGAGAGAGAGAGAGATTCCATCTACTAGTTCACTACCCAAATGCCCACAGTAGCCAGGGTAGGACTAGACTAAGCCCGGATCCAGAAATACCATCTTAATCTTTCAAATGGGTTAAACAGGCCCAATTACTGGAGCCAAGATCTGCTGTTTCCCAGGGTACACACTGGCAGGAAGCTAGTAAGAAGTGGAGGAGCTAGAACTCAAACCAGGTACTGTTATGGGATGTGGGCATCCTAAGCAGAAGCAACTTACCACTGAGCCAAATTCTTTTTTCATAAATTCATATAGTTTAAATATTGCCTAAGCTCCTATATTTACAGTACAATCATTTTTCCCCAAATAAGCTCTTTGGCTTAAAATTAGGTATGAAACATTACTCTGCCTGGATCTCATTTTATAAATTATCTAAATTACTAATTATTTTTAAATATGTAAATGTGTGGCAAGAAAATTACTTAGTATCAAACACCAAACAGGATAAGGGCTGCAAATGGGGGATTGATGCCAAATGGTTAGGCCACACGAAAAGACCAAAAGGCCTCACGTTATATAGTCTCTGAATGTGGTTTTGATTATCCATCAGAGCAATCCCTAAGTCTCCTTATTTTAAGTACTTGGGATTTCACTGGTAGTGTGAAATAGAAATAACAAAGAACACAAAATGATAAAAGAGGTGGAGAGAAGGTTGATCATCTTTATTTTTCTTGGCGAGGGACAATCTATGATGCACTAGCTTCAGTTTTAAAGAATTTTGGGAAAAAGATTGCCTAGATCTGCTTGTACTGCCCAGGATACTTATATACGGACTACCTGCTCTCCCCTTCCTACCAAAGACTGGAGACAGTCAAGGCTAAAACCATCGCCCAGTGACTGGATGTTTCTTTGTTTCTTACACACTTATATCCATTTGAATGACGTAACCCAACTCAGAAACCTCATCCCAATTCAGAATATGTGTCACAAATTCTTGGCTCTTTGGGTGATCAATAAGTGATGTGAAATGTGAAAATGATTTCCTATTAATAGAGATGGAGAGAAAAATGCTGGCTTCATCAGTAATTTCTGCCTTAGTCAATAATTGTTATTTGAGTAGGCCTCTGAATATGTATCACAAAGTATGCTATATAAAGACAAGTAGCACCCAAAACTATGCAGTATCATTTCTGTATTTCTTACTGGATTTCAATTTTAGTTGATAAACATAAGGGAAAGAAAGAGAATAGTAGTGAAAGAGACCATGATAAAGAAGTTGTAGTTGCGGTCTAGCATAAGTGATACATAAACACCAAGAGGAAAATTTTGGAATAACTTTCTAAATCTAAAAATTGGAAAATGGAGCATACAAGGCAGTTGTCAAATAATAATGGAAAATGATGGCTAAATATCATATTGAACTCCTCCAGAATCTCTACTTTTGCCTATTCAAATAACACTTCTTTTTTATGCCACAGAGAAAACTTACTTGGACAAATAAGTGACTATGCAGTAGTACTGTACTTCCTAGCCAGTCACCATTTCAGCTCAATGTGCCCTTGTGACTAAATTAGGAAACATGGGGTGTGTGTGCGGAAGTAAGGTGGCAACCTCAGTCATTTTTAGTTTGAAAACAATCTTGTCATTTTCACTTGCACAACTTCACCTTATTACTTGATAGAAGGCACTCAGTGTGGTGACCAAGAATCTACTTTGCAAACGAGTTAGGAAGTGACAAAATGCCACATGGAAGGAACCTGTCACTTTAGATGACCACATGAAGCAGACTTTCCCTACCTCCTACCTCAGTGATTGTTAAGAGAAAATTTTGTATATTGCGTGGATTATTGAGTTTTGATTCTGTTACAGTAGCTTAGTTGAACACAAATCAGGATGTAGAAGTATGGAACTCCCATTAAAATCCCAAACTAGGGGGTTTTAGCCAGTGGGGGTACTGAGGGTGCAAAGGAAAAAATAGTGTGGTGTAGCTGATGTCCTTTGTTATGCCAGTGACCACTTGGAAGGCAAACTACAGCCCTGGTGTATCCTCTGGTATTTGGGAAAAACATTGGACAAAGCCCACTTAAAAAAAAAAAAAAGATTTATTTATTTAAAAAGCAGAGTAGAGAGAGAGATCTTGCATCTACTGGTTCACTCCCCAAATGTCTGCAACAGCCAGGGCTGGGCCAGACCAAAGCCAGGCACCAGGAGATTCTTCCAGGTCTCCTACATGGGTGCAGTGGCCTAAGCACTTGGGCCATTTTTGGTTTTTAAAGATTTATTTATTTATTTGAAAGTCAGAGTTACACAGAGAGACGAGAGGCAGAGCGAGAGGTCTTCCATCCCATGGTTCACTCCCCAGTTAGCTGCAATGGCTGGAGCTGAGCCAATCCGAAGCCATGAGCCAGGAGCTTCTTCTGGGTCCCCAACATGGGTGCAGGGGCCCAAGGACATGGGTCATCTTCCAGTGCTTTCACAGGCCATAGCAGAGAGCTGTATTGGAAATGGAGCAGCCAGGTCTCAAATCAGTACCCATATGGGTTGCCGACACTTCAGGCCAGGGCGTTAACCTGCTGCACCATAGCCTCGGCTCCATTGGGCCATCTTCCACAGCTTTCCCAGGTGCTTTAGCAGGGAGTTGGACAGGAAGTGGAACAGCTGGGACTCGAACCAGCGCCCATATTGAATGCTAGCACTGCAGGAGATGGCTTTATAAGCCATACCATAGTGCCAGACCCAAAGCCCACTTGTTAGTGATACTTTCTGATTTTAGAAAGGTTTAGAAAAATAAAAGAATTCAAATTAGACCATTTTGCTAGTAGAAATAAGAGTACAACTTTACTAGCAAGTCTGTCTCTGCCTGGTTATGTGTTATATCATTTATTTATATTATATATCATTTAAATTGATAATCCCCCAAATTCATGAAATTGGGACTTAACAGTAGATAAGTGAGTTACTTCTGGAGCCTATAACTAGAGATAATGAATGTTGCCTGAAGATTTCCTCCCATCATCCTGTTGGACTTTGCCCCATTTATGATCGTTAGACCAATCCTCACACACTACCAGCAGGAAGCATGCTGCGAAAACTGTAAATGTCTCAATGAAGACATACTCCACCCAGTTCTGACATGTCTGTTGATAAGTCCATTTATCCATTAGGATAAGGAAGAATTTTCCAGGAAATCTGGGATAAATCCTAGACAGAACAAAGGTTGGCAGAGGCCATCAAAAAACTCCTCATCTACTCTTGATGGGTGTCTTAGAATCTCTGCCTGGGAGGATTTTGTTTCCTCCTGTTTTCCTAATGGCAGTTCCTCCACTAGTCATTCTGTCCAGTTTGACCACTTTACAACTGAGTGTGTTGTATGACAAGGGAGTTGAGAGTGGGCAAGATGATTTGTTCATGATTTTACAGGAGGTCAGACTCCAAGAACTACATGGATACCTAATATAGAGGTTTGTATATATCTTCAATTTTTGAAATAGTTGTAGTAATATGAATTAAACTTGGAGTTTTCTGAAAAGTAAACAAGTATTTTTGTTTGTGTATTTGTTTTTCTAATGGAAATAAGACATACATGCATATCGTCATGACTGAAATGTGCTGTAGAAGACCACGAGTTATTCCTCTCTGAAATCCAATTATCCCTTTCTTCTATAAAGAGACTAAAAATCCCAAGACTACATTTTGTTTTCTCCCTTACCTTTGAGTGGAGCCACGTGCAGAGTGATGTTATCAATTCATTATGACTTGCATAAAAGTAATTTCACTGGGCTTGACTTCCTTCCAGCTGATCCGATGGCAGGAGCCAGGTGCTTCTCCTGGTCTCCCATGGGGTGCAGGGCCAAGCACTTGGGCCATCCTCCACTGCCTTCCCAGGCCACAGCAGAGAGCTGGTCTGGAAGAGGGGCAACCGGGACAGAATCCGGCGCCCCGACCGGGACTAGAACCCGGTGTGCCGGTGCCGCTAGGCGTAGGATTAGCCTATTGAGCTGCGGCGCCGGCCTTAGATATCTTCTTAATAAAACATTTTGTATGTTTCAGATGGTATATCCATTAATATTGACAAGGGAACTGTGAAAAAATATCCACTTATTTTATGATAAATATGGTATTCAGAGCAAAGTTTAACTAGTTGTTACTGTATCATTTATTCATTATGAACTACTTTTTACAAAAGTTATTAATATCTAGGTATTGAAGTAAAAAAAAGCCAAAAGAGTGTGTAGAATATTACCAAAAATTAAATACTGTTTGAGCAACTGCAGCTTCCACAATGTATTCTGATTTCATATATTTGTCACTTCCTGGGAAAATTATAACTGCTATAACCACAAGAGTAATTAAGTTTCAAATCATGAATAATTATTATAATTTTAATTAACACCTCCATAATTGTAACAGTGTGTATGGAAACCTTGCTGTCATCTATATTTTCTAAATTAAAAGATGGAATAACAGTGAATTGAAAATTAAATAACTTGGTTGTGTTTATACAGAATTCATTTGTCCACTTTCACTCATATTTCAACAGGATTAAACAACATGATACATGAAAAAAATGGGAAAAAATCTAGCAGCTTTTTGAATTATGAAATGAAAACTTTAGAGCCAATACCATAGCCTATTTTTTCTAGCCAATGTCATATTTGTTTTAATTTTAAATATTTTATTGTGTATATTTAAAGGGTACAAGATGACTTGAGATGTTACATAGTGTATTGGTTACTATAGTCAAGTAAATTAACATATATGTATAAAATTATATAGTGATACAAAAATCACATGTGCTTTGTGTGAATATAAAGCTACTCAACTATTTATGGCTGTTAGGGGGGTATTCTTAAATTTTGTTCTCTTACGCATTTACAATGTAACCTTGTTATATTGTGCATTTGCATTTTATTGACAGAGATATTTGTTAACCAGATAAATTTTTAGCCCAGTCCCATCCTAAAATTACAAATTGGTCATTCCTTCATTCTTACATCTACTAATGTGATGATTGAGTCCTTTGGTTAAGTTTCAAGGGCTCAGTGAAAGTGCTGCTTACCCTGCAGTAAACCTAGTGTATAGATGAATGAATTCAACATACAGGCATATGCAGCAGTTCTTACCCCCAAACACAGATCTCTTTCAGTGTGATTCAGGGTATTAACCAAACAATGTTGGGAAAGACAAACGGGATACTCTTCCCATTGCTAGTTCTGATCCTTTTCCCTGAGTCCTCCCTTATGGAGGAAACATGTAATTTTTTTATGTCCATGCATTTCATAAATACAACATTAGGAACATAGTAATTCTTCTCACTGTGTCTGCCTCTGAGTCACCCTCCCACCTCCCTGCCTCTTCTCTCTTCTGTTCCTTTTTTTTTTTTTTTCTGCTGAGATCTATTTTCATTTAACTTTATAGACAGAGGATTGACTCTATTCTAGGTAGAGTTCAACGCTTTGTATGAGAAAGAAAAAAGAAAAAAAAAAAGAAACATGTAATCTTATGTCCAGCACTAAATGAAGGTGAAGTTTACTAACATGGGATAATTTCATTTCTATATTGGGAAACCTACAATATGAAATGCCTGTGTTGAATATCTTAGGAGAATTTGCAAATAAGCTGTTAAAATGATTTTCACTTATCTGTTCCTTCAAGAGCCAATCCTATCTTCTCACACAAACTGGGTGCCTGCATCTCTCCTTTTTCACCTCTCTCAATATCTTCTTTTATTTTTTATTTATTTTTATTTTTTTTGACAGGCAGAGTGGACAGTGAGAGAGAGAGAGACAGAGAGAAAGGTCTTCCTTTGCCATTGGTTCACCCTCCAATGGCTGACGCGCCCGGCGCTGTGGCCGGTGCACCGCGCTGATCCGATGGCAGGAGCCAGGAGCTTCTCCTGGTCTCTCATGGGGTGCACTCCACTGGCCACAGCAGAGAGCTGGCCTGGAAGAGGGGCAACCGGGACAGAATCCGGCGCCCAGACTGGGACTAGAACCCGGTGTGCCGGCGCCGCAAGGTGGAGGATTAGCCTAGTGAGTCGCGGCGCCAGCCCCTCTCTCAATATCTTTTTTCACTTTCATTATTCTTGGCAATACAAAGTATTTGGATAATGACCACAAAATTAAAACCAAAGAGTGATACATGGACATATTTAGTCTAGTTTGTAAAATATTAAAAATCAAATAAAGGAACTGAAAAAGCTGTCATGGAAATTAGAGTCTAGTAAAAAAAAAAAAAAAAAACAAAAAACAGGTACTAAACAAGTATTAAGCAGTGATACATCTATTCTTTTTTGAAAATTAGTCACTAAATTAGTAGGTGAGTATAAATCACCCAAGTTAGATGGAATAAAGGAGCCTTACAATCAGGGGGTCAGCACCAGTCAAGGCTCAGAAGCAAGAAAAGGGGCGACATCAGCAACTCCTCCTCCAGCGCACCCAGAGGCTTAGCATAAAGCAGATAGGGGATCAGTAGGAATCTCACGAAGAATGGGCGGGGTAGTGTTGGAGGTAGGTTAAGCTGCCATTTGGACAGCTGTGGACAGTACAGAGGGCCAGCAGTTGAGTCCTTCCTTCCTTTCTAATCCAGCTTCCTGCGAATGCACACTGTGAGGCAGGAGATCATGTCTCAAGCACCTGGGTCCCTGTCACTCCACGTGGCTTTGGCCTGACCCAGCCCTGGTTGTGGCAGGCAGAATCAGAGGATGGATGAAGATATATACACACACATACATATATCTCACAAACTTTTTAATAAAGGAGTATGCATTGGGAAGTTCTTGAAATACCCTGTCTGATGTCTTAGACACGGTAAGGAGTTTGAGTTTTATCTTAAGAGCTACTGAAGACAATGGTAGATTTAGGAAGGGAACAGACTTGACTATGTTTGCTTTAAACAAATCACTCTGTATGTGGTGTTTTTCTTATCCACTGTTCTATTAGCTATACTGGGGAGATCAGCAAACACCCAGTAGAAGTCCAACAAATATTTATTGGATAAATAAGTTAATTAATAAATGCTTGTAGAATGAACATTTTTTATAGTTGCTCTTTACCTGTGTTTTCACACCATATTTCCTTTGTGTCAATGAACTTGGATTTTTTTTTGTTAAAATGAAATATGTAATAAAATTTGCCTATTAAGATAAATCAGTTGTGAACAAAAAACATAATTATTTCATATAATTAGATACTATATTCAGGATCTTCACTTTGTATTGCTAAATGTAATTTTCACAACTTTACAGAGACTAAAAAGCAAGAAAAATATAATAGATGGTAATTTTAGGCTAGCTTTAATCAGAAATTCAAAAAATGAAATATTTTGGGATATTGAGAACAATACATAAATCATATCTGATGTTTCACAGATGCATATATAAAGCATGGATTATAAAACAGCCATGTGGGCCGGCGCTGCGGCTCACTAGGCTAATCCTCCGCCTAGCGGCGCCAGCACACAGGGTTCTAGTCCCGATTGGGGCACCGGATTCTGTCCCGGTTGCCCCTCTTCCAGGCCAGCTCTCTGCTGTGGCCAGGGAGTGCAGTGGAGGATGGCCCAGGTGCTTGGGCCCTGCACTCCATGGGAGACCAGGAAAAGCACCTGGCTCCTGGCTCCTGCCATCGGACCAGCGCGGTGCGCCGGTCACAGCGCGCCAGCCGCGGCGGCCATTGGAGGGTGAACCAATGGCAAAAGGAAGACCTTTCTCTCTGTCTCTCTCTCTCACTGTCCACTCTGCCTGTCAAAAAAACAAAAAAACAAACAAACAAACAAAAAGCCATGTTTCCTTAATTTCTTTTTTTCTAGTATTTAATAACAGCTTCAGTAAACAACAAACCCCACACCTTTTAAATGCTTTTTTTAATGTATTTAAATCTTTGTTATTGCTTAAATCTGCTTGCCTACTTCCTTACCACTTGTAACACATGATTTATAGAATTGAGAATTTTTAATAGGAAGGGTGCTTAAAGAGGAAATCATATTATTTATTTTTTGGAATTCTCTCTCTCAGAAGAATAATATACACATACACACGTAACACTTCTCTTTTGGCATTTTGTACACACTAAACACTGCTAGGAGCTTTATATACCATGTCTTATTTAATTGTCCCAACAATTCTTGATTTTGTAGTATTAAGCCAGGTGCAAAAGAGGAAGTTTATTTTAGCTGGTTTGAATGAATTGTCCTAACTGCCCAGCTCCTTGATGATGAAACTTGGAATGGCTGATGATACAATCCACCTAGTCCTCTATGTGTATCCAAAATAATCTTGATTTTATTTGGGTACTACCGAACCAGAAAAAGGTGAGAAATAATTAAAGTCAGTGGAACCTTGGGCTAAGTGTGATGTTAGGATGATGAACCGTAAGTTCCCCTCTACATTTATCTGTTCTCCTCCTCCTCAGAAAAATTCCAGCAGCAACCATCAGGAAAGGAGACCTGCTCAAAGCACACATATTTTCCAGCACCCTTTCATCTCCTCCTCAGTTACTTCCTCATCCAAGAAACTCTCAGATTCCAGATGACTCTAAAACATCACTGTGATGGTCGGAACTTCATCTTTATTGAAATACTATTATTTACCTGTCTGTCTTACTGATTCAAATATGATCACAGTTATTTGGATCATCATTATATTCCCAGGGAATAATCTAACACCTGTCAAATACTGGAGGCTCATGAAATATTAACCAAATGAATGAACTTAAGTCCAGGAACTGCTGAGCTATATATTCATTCCAACTCTAAACAGCTACCTTTGAATCTGCAAATGTAATCTGATAATTAATTCATTGGATTGATTACTACCCATCCCTATTATGTATGCCCCCTTCCACTCCTTTTTCTGTTTGGAGGAAATCATGCTATTATATTTAAAACAAGTTCCCAGTTTACTTTACCACTTTCCATGACTGTTCCATGACTTAGTTTCAATAATGACTAAATAGAAGAAATGTATAGGATAGCCTTAAGCTTTTGAGATGTTGGTTTCTCGAAAAGTAGATTTGGCTCATAATTAGATAGCTCCTAAGTGGCAGACAAAATGATGCTAATCATCTACAGAGGAATTGGACGTGGAATAATAAACCTTGAAGCTATGCTAGGTGGTATGAAGCTTGGCTTTGACATTATGGAGATTTTAAGTTTATGATTATCCCTTACTAGTTCTCATGGGTCTGAGGATCAAAACATTTTCCTTTCTATGAATACCTAAGAACAGTGACCACATAAAAATCCCTAAGTCAGTCAATAAACATCTATTGAATACCAATACTATTCAGGGGATACAAAGAACAATATGTTCACATATTGCTTAGCTATATTAGAATACGATATATAAGTATTGCAAGGTAAGCATGAATAGATGAATACTATGAACATTTTCAACCTACTTTATTTATCTAACACAATTTATTGAGAACCTATTATATACCAGACATTTTTCTAAGTCCCAGAGGATACAGCATTGAACAAAATAGACAAAGATACTCTCATGGAATTCACAAATAAAATAAGAAACAAATGAAAGTTGAAATAAAATATGGTGTAAGTTAAATATTTAAAAATATGAAGGGAAAAGGCTAAAATTGGAAGGGAAAACATGTTTTGGGATTAGGATAAAATTACAGTTAAAATGGTTGAGAAAGGCTTTATTAATGAGATTACATCAGGAAAAAAAAACTTGGGAGAGTTATGGGAAAAATTTTGGAAATTTAGTGGATGAACATTCCTAGGCAAGAGCA
Organism: Oryctolagus cuniculus; assembly: GCF_964237555.1. Taxonomy (NCBI): domain Eukaryota; kingdom Metazoa; phylum Chordata; class Mammalia; order Lagomorpha; family Leporidae; genus Oryctolagus; species Oryctolagus cuniculus. The sequence goes on along the minus strand of NC_091436.1, from coordinate 110,992,623 downwards.
ATAGAAAATACTAAGGGCCTTGTGGTAGCATTATGATTAGGATATTCAAGGAATTTTAAGATAGCCAGTGCGCGGGCTCAGGGAGGAGAGGAGAGCTGTAGGAGAAGAGGTTGGGGATGGGGTCTGGTGGCACAGACTCTTCTCCGTGCCTGCCCCTAAGTGCTGTCCTTCTCAAAGCTGGCTCCTTCTCTGCACATTCTTGACCTTTACCATCCAATCCATTCTTAAGGCTTCACTGACCAAAAACTGTATGTTTTATAAATACTTTTCCAATATCAAAAGAGAAATTGTTAGAATCTTCACATTAAGATGAAACTATTCTGTTTCAAAAACCAAGTTATAATAACCTAAAGATTTAAAAAGTGCACTTTCCTCCAAATTTTAACAGCTAATTATTTTAGTTAAATGTAAAATACCATTGTAATTTATGAAAGAAATGACTTATTTGAAAGCATCCAAATGTGCTTGAATTTTGATATGTACATTTTTTAAATGATCAATGGCTTCTGAATTCATTTTCATGATTAATACTGTAAGTAGACAGAAGCAAAGACTCATATATAATATTTATTGGGCTGCTGATGGTTAATTTCAAGGGATTAGAAATGTAAAACTCTGAATCATTAAAACAGAGAAGTATGAAACACAAATGTGAACACCCAGTCTTAAAAGGAAAAATAGCGTAGACTACATATGTATTTGCTAATTATAGGTAAAGCCATACAGTTTCAAATTCTTAACCAGTCTCACCTCTTGCATTAAAATCCTGGGTACCAATATCAATGAAATAATTCAAATATTTAAATATAAAAATGTTTAAATTAGTCATTCTGTGTACATATTTTATGCTTTTTCTTTCTAATTCAATTATGTTTCTATTTAGAAATTAGCCTTCATTTTGAGGATCACCAGAGAAATAAACATATAAGTTAATTTTTCTGATTGGAAATTAGGGTTTACGTATATGGCCATTTTTTTTTTAAATTTATTTGACAGGTAGAGTTACAGACAGTGAGAGAGAGAGAGAGACAGAGAGAAAGGTCCAGTGGTTCACTCCCCTAATGACTGCTACGGCCGAAGCTGCACTGATCCGAAGCCAGGAGCCAGGAGCCAGGAGCTTGTTCCTGGTCTCCCATGGGGTGCAGGGGCCCAAGCACTTGGGCCATCCTCCCCTGCCTTCCCCGGCCACAGCAGAGAGCCGGACTGGAAGAGGAGCAACCAGGACTGAATCTGGCGCCCCAACCGGGCCTAGAATCCGGGGTGCCGGCACTGCAGAAGGAGGATTAGCCAAGTGAGCCACAGCGCTGGCCCATGGCCATTTGTTCATTGAGAATTCACTATAACCATATTCACTTTCTTATTGAATAAAGGCTTGTTTTGAAAATAGCCATAGCAAACGCTTAAAAGCTCTCTATAACTTATATCTTACACATTTAGAAATATTTATAATATTAAAATATTTGCGACAGAGACATACTAATAGGCAGAGAGCTCTTATCTACTAGTTCACTCTTTAAGTGCACTCTTTAAGTTCACTAAATCGATCATTCAGTATGTTAAAAATATTAAATGCAATGTATTATATTTTTGCATGTATATATTTCAAAACAAAAACTATATACCCTTCTCCATGACTGCATATTAGTTGTTTCTATGGAGTTGTAACAAGGACAAGATCAATGCTTTATGTACTATATTTCAGAAATGCCTTTGACATTCCTTCAATGTTACAGAAAAATGTTAAACAGTGTTGTAATTTTATTACTGTGTTATCTATTTAGTAATTCTCTCCAGTTTTATGCTGAAAACATTGTGTTGTAGAGCAGTATATTTTTATATAAATAGAACATAAATTTGCATCTTCCAAAATTAATAGTAAAGGTTTGTTACATATAGTGGCTGAAGAGTTACATTCATTAATAGATAGACAGATAACACAATTACCTCCTCAGTTATTTTTCTAGCCTGTTAGTTTTGAAAAATCAGAGATAAAAATCTGCTCAAAGGGTACTAACTTATTGTGACATGAGGAAAGTTCACAGTATCAAGGGTGGAGAATAGGGAGGTCTTCATTCTATGATGATCGGGAGGAAGACAGTATGTATTCTAAAAATGATATACAAAGTATTTTTAACTTAAAATTGGTAGCTGTGATTTTTTGTTTGTATTACTGTTTTGTCTTTCACAAGTCACTTAACTTCATGGAATTCTAGTGTCCTTACTTTTAATATGAGCAATAATGGCATGTACCTCAAATATTAAAGAGATAACCTATGACAGCCTCATAATAAGTACTTAGTACACATGATGATTATCCAATCAAAGAAGGCATAGACATAAAACTCTTCTTTTCAGGGTAGGCATTTTGCCTAGTGGTTGAGACACGGGTTAAAATGCTTGCACTTCAAATCAGTGTACCTGGGTATGATTCCTAGCTCTGGGTCCCAATTCCAGGTTCATGCCAATGCAGACCCTGACAGCAACACGTATGGTTCAGGTGACTGGGTCTTTTCCATTCATGTGGGAGCCATGAACTGAGTTGCCAGCTTCTGGCTTCTGCCTGGTCAAGTAATGGCTATTGGAGGCACTTGAAGCTTGAACCAGCAGATGAGAGCTCTATCTGCCTGTTAGTATGTCTCTGTCTCTCAAATATTTTTTTTTACAAGCATTCCTCTTTTTCACATTGATAAAGGATATAGGGCTCACAGAAATTTTACTTTCTTGAAATATTCTGAGACATGCAATAACCATACATGCCCTCTTAAGTTTCAGCTGGTGGTATTTAATGTCCACAAGATGAAATATAGGCTGATTATTCATGAGGGAAGTGACATATTTGTTCTGCTCATAGATTAAGGATCATGATAGATGATCTATATGAGGCATCTAGTACAGAATTATGATCAGCTTTGCAATGATCTCCTTTAAAAATGGATATTTTGAGAGTTCATTCTCATGTTCCAAGTGAGAGAAAAATATATATACATAAAATTATATATATATATATATATATATATATAGCTTTGCTTTCTGGATTTAACACTGTTTCGATTTCTGCAAGTGATCTCTCTTTATAGACATTCTTTAATCATTTATTTCAATTTAGCTTGTATTTTTTGCTTATTTTGATCCTTTATTATACATAAATGAGGGGTGAGCAATTTTACAACAAAAACATTAATCTTCTGTGCTATTGTGTAGAATTATCATTAGAGCATAGCAATTATTTTCTATAAATAAGACCTTCTAGTGACTGATTAATTAGGCTCAGTGGTACATGACATTATTAAATGAACTATTACATGCCTTTGGTTCAAACACATAGAAGCTATTGAACCCTAGTTTGAAATGGACATAACTTTAACTGTATACACATATTTCTTTGACTGAATCATAATTCATATCAGTAAAGTTTCAGTGCTGTAAACATCAGTATGATTTCTAATTATTTCGGTACTTTAATATACTTGACTTGAGACTGAATTCATTGGTGCGAGTTGCACCATAGACATGTGTTAGTATTGATTCATACTGTTCCCCATTCAAGTCACAGATGGAATCTCAACTGTGCTGCATAATGTTTTAAAACCACTTGTAACTTATTAAAGTGTTATTTTCACACACCAGACTTTAGAAATTGAAGTGAACGTAACAGAGTGGAGAAAGAATATGTGAACTGATGATAATCATTCTATTCTAACAATACTTTTCTTTGTGTGATAAATAAAGACACATTCATCCAGAAACTCTCAATTGTTTGATGGTTAGAAGCATTATAAAATCTCCTCATTACTGAAGATTAGCAGCAATGTCAAATTATTGCAAACAGAAAGTTAAATCAAAATTCTAACCTCTTGTCTTTGTGCACCACCACTGTGACTTGTTTTGATCTGAATTATAATTATGTATCCTCACATGTCCCTTTTCTTCAATCTGTGGGTGATAATTACTGAGTATAAAGCACAAGTCCCTTTCCTATATTCTTTTTTTTATTTTTTTAATTAATTAATTTATTTATTTATGACAGGCAGAGTGGACAGTGAGAGAGAGAGACAGAGAGAAAGGTCTTCCTTTACCGTTGGTTCACCCTCCAATGGCCGCCAGGGCTGGCGCGCTGCGGCCAGCGCACTGCGCTGATCTGATGGCAGGAGCCAGGTACTTATCCTGGTCTCCCATGGAGTGCAGGACCCAAGCACTTGGGCCATCCTCCACTGCACTCCCTGGCAACAGCAGAGAGCTGGCCTGGAAGAGGGGCAACCGGGACAGAATCCGGCGCCCCAACCGGGACTAGAACCCGGTGTGCTGGCGCCGCAAGGTGGAAGATTAACCTATTGAGCTACGGCGCCGGCCCCCTTTCCTATATTCTAATCTCCTGTCTAACCTTTCCACCACTCTCTTCTTTAATACATTCAGCACCCAGAGATGAGGCAGCATCTCCCAAAGACATGATCCTATGATTATGACCATGATAATCTGTGTTTTAAATGGAACTTCATCTAAGAAGGTATCTATTAACTTCCTAGAATTCATCTCAGTGTTCAGATTCTTTTTAAGGAATTACTAAACTCCCAGACAGGTATTACCACTTCCCACTTGTCTTCTTTAAGAATTCAATCACATCTTTTAGAATGGCTCTCACTGTACCAGATCTCTTGTTTTCCTCCAGCACAGTGGTTGTTAATATTAGTGTGCATAGCATTGCAAGGATACTGTGCCAAAAATGCAGATCCCTGAGCCCAGTGTTTCACATTGTAATTCAGCTCCCCTCAGCAGAGGCCCAGAAATATTTATTTTCTTTGTAATATTTCAGATGCAGAAGTTCAATCTATAAGTAAATCAAAATCTGGGCTGTGACTCATTTGTTTTTAAAATTATTGTTAATTTGTTTGAAAGGTAGACAGGAATAAAGAGGTGGTGGTAGAGGTAGAAAGAGGAAGGGCAGAAAGAGGTCTTCCATCTATTGGTTCACTAACCCAAATGATCATAACAGCCAGGACTGGACCAGGCTGAAGGCAGGATACCAGAACTAAATCCGTATCTCCACATTGGTGACAGGGATCCAAGTACTTGAGCCACCACCTGCTGCCTATCAGGATGTGTGTTATCAGAAAGCTGGATAGGAAGTGTAACAGCAGGACTTGAAGCAGGTGTTGTGCTATGGGATGTGGATATCCCATAGAGTGATTTAACCACTGTACCGTATGCCCTCTCCTGTCTTATTTGGTTCTGTATAAATAGATTCAGAATATTGAAATTCAATGAATTTTGTTTTAATAAATGAATAATTTTAAAATACTACATAATTTTATGTGAATAATTTGTAAGCTACCTGCCAGTGCAATCATGTAAATTCATGGCTCTGTTTCTAACTATTCTCATAAAATTTTAATTAGTGGTCAATGTCAATATAAAGTTTGCTACTGAATATTAATCCTTGGCATTTTGTTTTCCAAAAAAAAGTTCTTGAAAATTACTTGAATAAAGAAATAAACATAAGATATACTAGGAAGTATAACTTCTTTGCTTGTTTTAAGAGTTAGTACTCAAAATCAACAAGAAGCCCAAGCAACAGGGTGAAATGTCTCAGAGATAAACATATGTTACTGTCTTTAGGTTAAAAAAATAATTGCAAAGATGCAGGATGATTTTAGAACTGACTTGACAGTAGTTCACTTAGAAAGAACTTAGTTTTTCCACTGAAAACATTTTCAATAAAGCCCAATTATGTGGCGTAGTCATTTAAAAAATTGACTGCTCCGAATATATTGAAAGGCTTAGAAGCAAGAAGTACAGGATGTAAAACTGCTATCTCTTTGTGCCAGTCAACTCCCTTCTGATATAACATATATCTCAAGATCACTGTGCCAAACTGTAAGACGGACACTTGGACTACTGGAAGGATTTTAGAAGAGATCAGTGTTAAAAAAAAAAAAAAAAAAAAGATATCAGTGTAGCTGCTGAAATGGGAACCATGATATACAAAGAAAAGTGGAAGAAAAGTAATTCCATGTGATCATTTACCTTGGATACCCGTTCGATGCTGGTACAAAGTTCTGAATAACAAACAACCACAAAGTCTTCATATCATACAAGAATAAGCAGTTATTTAGCTCATCTAGTTTGGTTTGGCTGAAGGTTGGTTGATCCATGCTTGGCAAGCAAGGGGCTCTGTCCCAAGCTGTGGATACAGCTAATCTTGGATCTCCCTAGGATTTGGGCTCTACATGTGTCCATTCTGGAGCCAAGGCAAAGAAATAAAACAGACACCGGAGGAAGCTCTACTCATGCTAAAGGCAAGAGGCTGGTGGGAAACATATAGACTTCCTATGGCCTAGGTCTAAAAGTGGCATAATTGTGCTAGTCAAAGCAAGATACAAGGTAGTGAAGAGTCAGGAAAACAAACTCTGCCACACATTTTTAAGAGATGGAAAATACCACGGCAGTGGGTGTGAATGGGAGGGATGAAGAACTGCAGCCAGGGACACCCAGACATTCTGGATTGGATACTCTTAGAGGACATTACCTTCTTTAAGAAAAACTGTTGGGAAGGGCATTTGGCATAGCAGGTAAGGTGCTTTGGGTGTCCGCATCCTCCAACAGAGTCCCTGGGTTTGAATTTCTGCTCTGCTACCCATTCCAGCCCCTGCTAATCTGTACTGTGGGAGGCAGCAGGTAATGGTTCAAGTACTTGAGTCCCTGCCACCTAAGTGGGAAACCCAGACTGAGTTCTGAAGTTCTGGATTCAGTGTGGCCCATCTCTGGCTGTTGTGGGCATTTGGGCAGTAACTACTGGATGGGAGATGTCTGTCTGACTGTCTCTCAAATTAACTAATTAATTAAGAAAATTAGTATATGGGAGAAAAAAGCTAGCTTTATTTACATGTAGCTTCACAGACATCATTGCATGTAAATGAAGATTATAAGGAGGTAGCTATTGCATCATTTTAAGAGCTTCCTAATAAGCGGAGGTATTTAAAAAATCGATTAAAGCATTCAAGAAGTAGTATATTTTTTACATAAAGGCCTCAATCTTTTGAATTGGAGGGAAATCAGTTCAAAACTTGGACATATTTACTTGATAAACTAAAAGTCCTAGTCTGTAAACATCCTGTATTTAAAATACCTAATATAGACACCTGGGACATAGCAATACTCTGTATTGTGGCTATATTATTATTATTATTAGAAATAGTACTCTTTTCCTTGCTTTTTATATTTTTTGTATATTTCACATATCTTTCACATATAACTTAATCATTCCTAAATATTACAAAATACACATTCACAATTCCTTATCCTTGAATTACAAATCCAAAAGCTTTGAAAACAGATGTTGTTTTCTTTGAAAGTGGGTATCTCGGCCGGTGCCGCAGCTCACTAGACTAATCCTCCACCTTGCGGCGCCGGCACACCAGGTTCTAGTCCCGGTAGGGGCGCCGGATTCTGTCCCGGTTGCCCCTCTTCCAGGCCAGCTCTCTGCTGTGGCCAGGGAGTGCAGTGGAGGATGGCCCAAGTGCTTGGGCCCTGCACCTCATGGGAGACCAGGAAAAGCACCTGGCTCCTGGCTCCTGCCATCGGATCAACGCGGTGCACCGGCTGCAGCGCGCCTGCCGCGGCGGCAATTGGAGGGTGAACCAACGGCAAAGGAAGACCTTTCTCTCTGTCTCTCTCTCACTGTCCACTCTGCCTGTCAAAAAAAAAAAAAAAAAAAAAAAAACAGAAAAATTATCTGAGGTAAATGTAACATAGAGCCAAAAAATAGTTTTATCATTCATTTTCCATAATTAGAATTCCCTTTCTAATATCTTCAACATCTTATTTTGCTCTCTCATTAAAGCAGTATTTATTAAGGACTTGCTATTTAATAAGTGCTAGAGAGAAATATAAATAAATGTGGTACATTAAAATACAGGTTCTACTTCAAAAAGGCAATGTAATGTAAATACTATACTTTTCTAACAATATCAGTGATATTAAGACCAAAAACAATTTTATTGGAATATGAGGGGACTTTAAAAATTTTATGGGGAATTTAATTTAAACAAGTTTTTTGGGACAAAAAACTTGAAAAGCATGTATATTAGGGTATCGTCAAAAAGTTCAGGAAAATGTATGTTATGTGTGTTGGGAAAAAATATATATGGATTTCAAATTTTTTGCACAAAAACTTACAGTTCTACTTTTCACAAACATTTTGATGAGCATCACTACATGAGTACCTATACCAAATAAGATATAAATAACCATAAATTCTTACCACTTCAGGTTAGAAATGCTTTACCTAATTATTTGAGATACCCAAAAGAAGAAAGGTCTTCTTTTTCCATTGGTTCACCCCTCAATGGCTGCCGTGGCCACGCGCTGTGGCTGGTGCACTGCGCTGATCCAAAGCCAGGAGCCAGGTGCTTCCTCCTGGTCTCCCATGGGGTGCAGGGCCCAAGCACTTGGGCCATCCCCCACTGCACTCCCGGGCCACAGCAGAGAGCTGGACTGGAAGAGGAGCAACCGGGACAGAATCTGGCGCCCCGACCGGGACTAGAACCTGGTGTGCCGGCGCTGCAAGGCGGAGGATTAGCCTATTGAGCCCTGGTGCTGGCCTCACCCCAGATAATTTTGCTTTCCTTTTCTGAGATCATACAAGATCTATGGTGAGTCTTGTTTTTGTTTCTCCAACTCTGTGTAAAGACCATCTTTTCTACCTTGATCAGTAGAATTCCAGAAGAAATGTTAAAAGAAAAATGCTTCTCTTCTCTTATTCCAGGTGTGCAAATGCAAATAGCAAGACCTGGGATTAGCTTTTTAGTGTGATTTTTGTTTCTTACATGCAAATTGAGAAACCAATGACAACACAGAAAGATTGTTCAGGAAAGAAATGGAGTATCAGCAAATGGAGAAAGTAAGTTTTCTTCCTGAGTTCAGATAACCAAATTAGCCTGGTGCAAAATAAAAGATGATCGTAATTTTCTCTAAAGATGAGTTTGGTTGTATCAGTTTCTAGGTTGACAAAAGTCTTAAGCACTATTCAAATACTAAATTCTTTTCTTTTTTTATTTTTAAAGATTTTATTTATTTATTTGACAGGTAGAGTTACAGACAGTGTGAGAGAGAAAGAGACAGCGAGAAAGGTCTTCCTTCTGTTGGTTCACTCCCCAAATGGCTGTCACGGCTGGCACTGCGCCTATCTGAAGCCAGGAGCCAGGAGCTTCTTCCTGGTCTCCCATGCGGGTGCAGGGGTCCAAGCTGGACTGGAAGAGGAGCAACCGGGACTAGAACCGGCATCCATATGGGATGCTGATGCCACAGGTGGAGGATTAATCAAGTGAGCCACAGTGCCGGCCCCTAAATTCTTTTCTTGTTTCTAAATGCTGTGTCCAAGCTGTACAGTGTGTTTCCTATGGCTAAATACCCTGCCACTCCCGAATACCTTATAATCTGATGTGCTTGAAAGACATACGGCTCTTTAGTAATGAATTATATGTTCATATTTGTCTTTGCCTGGGTACATTTTACCCACCAGTCAAATCTCAGCTTGGCATCAGTTCTTCTTGAAAGCCTTCTGATACTCTCTTAATCAGCCACTAGATGGCCTCCTGAATTCTTTCATATCCTCTAGCACATCCTTCTAGGCATAGTACTAATTACATGCTAATATTTGAATGTTTTGCTTCTTCCCTAATTGTAGATTTTCTCCTGAATTTTTGTACAAACTTGAAAGGCCATGTAGTATCTTTAAATACCCATGCTGAATGGCTTTGCTACTCTGCCCTTGGAAGCATTTTCTGTATACTGACCTCTATCCCAATTATTTTGTATACAGAAAAATTTAGAAAATAATGGCCATGGCTCTCTACAGATATATTTTGTTTGGATATTTGCCAACATCAAAAAATCAGGATATTTTACTGAAAACTGATGTTAATAGGTTGTATTGTACAAAAATATGCATACAATATTTTCTTCCCCTAAACCATTCCCGCTCCAATTGACTAGTGAGGTCAATATGTCTTCTCTTGAGACTGGCTGGCTAGTGACTTGTCTGTAATTAACCAAATAAGACTAAGTTATAAAGGAAAATGAGATTTTGGTTTGTTCTTTGGAATGCTCATGTCTGATGATCTGAGCAACCATGCTGTGAAGAGGCCTAAGTACCATGGATGATACCACATGAGCATACCCAGTAACAGGCTTAGCTATCAGATAAACTACTAGATTGAATATAAATGCACACTGATTCCTAAGACTAGGGAAAATGATTTTACTAACTCATCTCATTAGAGTTTGCTTAAGGGAACATTTTAAAGTACAAATAACTGACTAGGCAGATAGCATAATTGTAACCAATAGGTATAATCATATTTTTAAGATTAGCTATAATCATACACAATGAATAATTTGAGGAAGCACATTGATTCCTTCCTAAAACTAACAGTGGTTAATCTAAATTCCTAAAATAAATCTGTAAAATAAGAACTAAAAATGAACAAAAAATGTGTTAAGAGTTGGACTTTCATTCTATTAAGATTAAATTCTAACAGTACCAAATCTATTGTTTATGCATACAGAGATCAGTAGATGCCATGAAAATACAACTAACCCTTGACTAACTGTAGGAAAATATCTCAAATCCAATAACATTTTGTAAATTCAACCTTTTTGTTAACTGTTCAGACATAACAGAATTGAATTACAAAATCAGATCAGTTACTTTATAGTGAATGGGGCCACTTAAATGAGTAGAACAAGCTGTTAAAAACATAATATTATAAATTTTATTAAGTTGTGGGCAATGTGAGTGTATCACAGTAAAGTTTTCAGTAGAAGGGTTTCTGTAAAATCTTAGTATCAAGTATAAGGTTTCACATTTACCTTAGGCCTAAAATAAATGGTTAAACTATTTCATTTTTTTTTTTTTTTTGCTTAAAATTATCCTTTGTGGGGCCTGCATTGTGTGGCACAATGGGTTAAGCCACTGCCTCCAACGCTGGGATCCCACATGGGTGCCAGTCCAAGGCCCTACCACTTAGAAGGCAGTGGAGGATGGCCCAAGTACTTGGGGTGCTCCACTCACGTGGGAGAGTCAGGTGCAGTCAGGCTCCTGGATTCCGCCTGCCTCAATCCCAGCCATTGCAGCCACTTAGGGAGTGAATCAGCAGATGGACTGTCTCTCTCTCCTTTCTCTGTAACTGTGCCTTTCAACTAAATAATTTTTTAAGCATCCTTTGAGGCAGGTTCAATGTTTAAGACTCCACTTGTGATTCTGGTATCCCATATCAGAGTACTGGGTTCAAGTCCTGCTACTCTGGTTTGTGGTTTCAGCCTGGCCCAAAACTGTCTGTTGTGGCCATCTGAGGAGGAAGATATCTCTTCTTCTTCCTCTCTCTCCTCTCCCATTCTCTCCTGTCCCTCTCCCAACTCTGACTTTCAAGTAAGTCAATAAATTTGTTAAAAAAAAAAAAAAAGAAAAAGAAAAGAAAGAAAAGAAAAGCATGTACATAACTAACTCTGTACATTCTTAGTATACTTAATGCATATTTTCTCTGGCCTGCTCAAGTATATAACAAGTCTGTTGAGCTAATGAATTGGAATTCAAATTTAGATTTTCTGGAAATATTTAGTCTTAATGTTAAGATTCTTGATTTAGCAGATATGAATTCAAATGCAACATTTACTACTTGAATGAGTTTAGGAAAGTCACTTAATATTTGTAAAGACTGCATTTTCTCTATGTAAAATGGAAAGAGCAGTACTGGCCTCATGTGTTTCTGTAAGGATTTAATGTAATAAAGTAAACACAAGCATTTAGTGTAGAAGTGAGCACAAAATATCCTTAGCTATTATGAATCATCAGTCCAAGTAACCTTTGGACAACAAAGTAGTGTTTCCCATCCTATGGAGTATGACTCTTGAAGACCTAAGAAGCTTTGCAGTAGGGGAGTCTGAGAACCCATCTGTCCACCAAATGTGTGTTTGTATTTTCACTGTATATTCTGAATTTTGTGTGTAAATACATGCTTTCTCATAAATACAAGTTCATTTAAAAGTATTGTTTCTGAAACAATTTCATGTCAGTGTCATATATTCAAGCAACTGTCACTAATATGCGCAACTACTTGCCAAGTGGGATTAAAATTTTTGGATGCTGTGCTGGATATTTTGCTTTTCCACCTCATTCTACCTCCAGCCTGCTGTCTACCCAGGAGATAACTAATGGTGGCTCCATCTACAGGATTTGTTGGACTCTGTAGTGGGTCCAGCCAGTGGAAGAAGTGGTAGGACACTGAACGAGGGAACAATGGGAGATGGAGGTATTAATGCTCTGGAGTCCTTCCTGTGGGTTGGCATGCCTGCCATTCTGAAACAAAGTTCTCTGCCCCAATCAGGTGGCCTCTCCTACAAGTTTCTCTTTTTTGGTAGCAGAGCAGCTCATCACAGTGATACTAGCCCAGAGGACTTAATTGTCTCTGGTGTACTCTACCACGGAAAACAGTGCCCCTATTAAACTGCTCAAGTTATCCTAATTTAGGAGTCTCATTTTTCTCCTACTGTGTAGGATCTGACAGTTACAAATATTCAAAAAAGGCTTTCATTCAAGGACACTGTGACAACTACTCCTTTATATTTCAGAAAGAGCTACATCTTTGCTTTCCTAGCAAATTGCTTCATTAATCCACAGAGGAGAATCTTATTTTCCTAGGTTGGTCAACTTCTTCACTGATTCGTCATATTTCAAAGAAAGAAAGGACTTCCATTTGGACATTTTGCCTATTACTCCAAACTATAGTTTAAAATTTACAGTGGAAAATTATATGAACGTCACTTTTCAAATACAAATTACTGTTAGAATCAAAGATCAAAACTGGTCTTCTAATGTTCATTTGCTGTATGATCATTTGTATCTAAGTAAATGAAACTGACTTTTTTTCTAGATCTGTGGTTTGCTTTGGTGTAGATTCTTAAAATTTGGATGTTTGGAAATGTTGGCAAAATGTTGTGAATTTACATGGTTTCAGAAGTTTGATCCCTGAAGACATTAGTGCCTTTGAGGAATACATAAAAATGGAGTATTAGAACATGTGCTGAATTTAAATGTTTGGTCCAATTAAAGGTGCTAATCACAGAATGTAATTTGTCTCAAGACAAAGACTTCAAGTGAGTGAATTCCCCTGGAAACCACAACCTGACTCCTGCAATTTAAATCTCATATAATAAACTCATCAATCTATTTCTTTACTTCTCCTCAATGAGCCAGAGCAATAGAAAAAGATGGTCAGAAACCTCTCATCCTCATTGTCATCTCTACCAGTAAGTAACATGTCATTCATGTCATTGCCTCCCAAGTAGTCTTTCTGATCCATTTGAAATTCCCAAAACCTTACAAGGCAATTGGGGATTAATTAAAGTTGTTGTAGCATCTGAACTCCAGGTGAATCTTTGTAGAGCTGTACCTTGTGAACTTCCTCTAGAATCTCTATTGAGAATGATCTAATTATTCCATCTAGGTACCTGTCACTTTCTCCTTTATAATCTTCACAAACTCTGTGTTCACCTGTGCAAACCAGTCAATTAAAGATTTTCTCTAAAGACTTTAATCTTTTATCTCAGTTCTGCTAAGGCACACATTTTATTGTTTTATATTCAAGAATATAAATTTACATTTCTACTGATTTTGACTGTAAACTATTCATATTTTTGCCAAAATACTATTCATATTATTTGTAACACTGGAGGAGCTTTAAGCTCATGCATTTCTCTTTATTCCACTTCTTTGGAAAACTAGGAGTTTCCCATCAATCCAAATCTTATTATTCAAAGACCAACTACGGAGTCATTATTTGAAAAAAAATTCTAGACTGAGTCTTATTGAAAATTGACTTTGTCTCACTCCTAATTCATAACACTTGAGTGCTTGCAAATGATTCCTCAAATTACTGAGAAAATAAACATTTAACAAAATTATTATTTTACCTTCTAGTATAGTTGGGATAACAAATAATCTAATTGGAGTATTTTAATATATTCTCTAACTCATGTTCTAGTGTTTACCCATTTCTATTACAAATTATCATTATACTATACCAGTTATGAAAGTATGATTTTGCCAAAATAAAATTATATAATTTTTAACATATAATTTTTAGTGCAACAACCTTATGATTTTTTTTTACCCTTTTGGTTTAGAATTTAATTATCTGAGAAATACACAAATAATTAGTAAGTATGATACACGTACATTTGAATTTTATATTCTCTTTGAGGAATGAGGCTGGATTTTATATCCCAATAGTGTATAAAATGCATTAGGCCTGGCATTTATGGGTTCAACAATCATTCATTCAGCTCACTCCTTTTTTTTTTTTTTTTTTTTTTTTTTTTTTTTTTGACAGGCAGAGTGGACATTGAGAGAGACAGACAGAGAGAAAGGTCTTCCTTTTCTGGTTCACCCCCCAATGGCCGCTGCAGCCGGCATACCGCGCTGATCCAAAGCCAGGAGCCAGGTGCTTCTCCTGGTCTCCCATGCGGTTGCAGGGCCCAAGTACTTGGGCCATCCTCCACTGCTTTCCTGGGCCACAGCAGAGAGCTGGACTGGAAGAGGAGCAACCGAGACAGAACTGGCGCCCCAACCAGGACTAGAACCGGTGTGCCGGTTTTGCAGGTGGAGGATTAGCCTATTGAGCCCTGGCGCCAGCCTCAGTTTACTCCTTATGAAAAATACAATGTCTGGTATTATGAGGGACTTGAGGGTATATTAGAAAAAGATTCTGAGCAACAGTAGGAGTCTTAAGGGACATGAGGACAATCACAATGTAAGACAGAAGAGAAAAAAAAAGTATTGCTAATGCAATTCAGAGCAGAAATAGATGATTTCCAAATAAAGGATTGGGAAAGGTTTTTTAGAACAGTTCGATTTTTGAGTTGGGCCTGGAAGGAAGGAAAGACTTCATCCACAGAAAACTGAATGGATATGAATGTAGAAAAGGAAGACAGCAGAAGTGCATAGAAAATGTTCTTTTACATGTAAATTACATGTAATTAAAATAAGATAAAATATTTCTACTAAAATATTATATATCAACATTATTTTTTTAATTTTTTTTTATTTTTGACAGGCAGAGTGGACAGTGAGAGAGAGAGACAGAGAGAAAGGTCTTCCTTTTTTGCTGTTGGTTCACCCTCCAATGGCCGCCACGGCCGGACGCTGCGGCTGGAGCACCACGCTGATCCGAAGCCAGGAGCCAGGTATTTCTCCTGGTCTCCCATGGGGTGAGGACCCAAGGACTTGGGCCATCCTCCACTGCACTCCCTGGCCACAGCAGAGAGCTGGCCTGGAAGAGGGGCAACCGGGACAGAATCCGGCACCCCAACCGGGACTAGAACCCAGGGTGCCGGTGCCGCAGGTGGAGGATTAGCCAAGTGAGCCGTGGCGCCGGCCACACATAGTCCTTTATTTACAGAAAATTATTCCACAACTTATGGAGTCTAAATGTAGCTCTGCAGAATTACACCAAGGAATTATTTTCGTCTATTTTAGGTTTTTGTAGTGTATGATAATTACATTTTCTACCAAAAGCTTTTTGAAATTAGTTATAGAAACTTTATTATCACTATTTTTATGCACTAATACATAATGATGAACAATTTGTTGTAAAATATTTACATGTTCTAAATATGTTGCCAACTTGCATAAAGTATCTGCTATATAATGCAAGAATTTCCCACATCCTAAATAATTGAATCATATTCATTAGGGAATTGGGATAATTAAGATATAAGCTTTAATCTTATGATGGATTTTCTATTTAACCTACTACAAATTAACCAATTAATATTTAAGATAGTGATTTCCATAGTGATATGTTAAGTCATAATCTCTTGACATGTATCAGTACATACTCATTTTTCACCTACTTGCCTTCAGTATTCTTTCTAAACAGATTTCCACCTGACTCCTTTCATAACGCTGTCCCATAAGCAATGTAAAATCCAAACTTTTACGGTACATGAAGGTTTTATCTGTTCCATAATGACCTTAACAGCGTTTGCTTCTTTATTATCTCTCTTCCTCCAAATAGTACTCAATAAATGTTAAGAGACACTACTTAATTCTTCAATGCTAATAACATTGATCAGTAAATGATCAGTGCTATACTAATTATGAACAACCAATTCTATTGTTTTTTTTTTCATCTCCTGAAGAAGGAGAATCACTTAAATACCACACGGAACCCCTCTATTTTGCTAGGAAATTTGTAACTTATTTTTAAAGAAAAAAACTTATGTGCCTGAATTTACTAGGTATGTATATATTTTATATGAATTTTATTATATGCCAAAAAATGGAAATAACCCAAATGTCTTTCAACTGGTGAATGAAGGCAAAATGTGATATTCTGTACAGAGAAACATCGTACATGCAATAATAAAAAGTAATGAAATACTGATACTCAAAAAATGTCATATGCATTGTGTTAAAAACATTTTAGATTCAAAATTCTATATATTGCATTGCTTCTACTTCTATGACATTCTACAATATCCAGAACTGCAGCATAAACTAAACAGACGAGGTCTCCAGAACCTGCGGTGGTGAAGAAACGTTTGTGGGTGATGAAAATGCTTATATCTCAGTTTTGGTGGTAGATACACAGTAGTTTGCATTTGCCAAATTCATACGGCTGTACCCAAAATGAGTAAATATGATTGCACAAAATAACATCTCACTAAATCTAATCTTAAAGAGATCTATTAAGAAAGGAAAGGAATCTCTGATTCTGTGAGCAGTTTTAAGAATTATCCTCTTTTAAGAGTATCAGTAATATTTCTGGATCTTTGTTTTATAAATGAAAATTACATCCTAGGGAAAAATGCCTTGAATAAATGCCTCGTTTTAATTTTTGTTCTAATTACAAGTTCACATTAAACATGCTTAAAATAACAGTTTTTACTTAAATACAAGCTTGTTTAATGGGTTGATTGATTATGATAATCATCCAGTCTCAAAACAAACTGCTATTTCATACTTTGCAATTGCAAGATTATTGCATTTTACCTCTCACAGTATACTAAGCAACTTAACAACTCAGAAAGCTAATGGAGAAAAAAAAGTCTGGGAAATCTCATATAAACTTCTGATAATTCAGATTAAAAAAGCAGAATAGTGGATTTAGAGATAATCCTGAAAAGGATGCTTTAGATATGAAAGACCTTACCTTTGTGTTTGGGTCCCATAGCTGTTATCATAAGCCTCATAGGTCTGGTCATCATATTCACCCCCATAACCGTCATCGTACCCCTGAGTCAGAAAATGGCAGAAAAACCTATTAGTAATCAATTTGATTTACTTTGATCCTATTTTGGTTCATAAGATTATACTTTAGTTATTATGTTTAGTTTGTGAGTGTCTATCACATTTTAATAGGATAATAATTCTCATATAGCCTTGAATAAGATAAGATTTCACGAATGTAATATTATTAATTAAACTCAGGATATAATTGAAACAGCAATACCTATTTAAGCTATATTTATAAGTTTGATCAAAACTAACAAATGATATTTAGTAGCTTCAAAATATTAAGGGAAAATAAGAATTATTTTGATAACCTAATATAATATACTTGTTACTATCTCACTGGAAGCTTTATCCTTTTCCTAATAATCATAATTAAGATAGGAACTAAAGTATATAAGATCCTTAAATCATGGCCAACATTCATTGAAAAAAAAAAACAAAAGAGGAAAAATGAAGAAAGGAGTGAAATAAAGGCCTTTTATTTGGTTTCAAATATAAATCTCATAAATAAAATAACGTATTGTGGTGAGTTTGATTTCCTGAGTAAATTAAGCTTACAAATTGAATGCATATTTGTCATTGTAGAATGTGCAAGCAAGCTAGCAATTATTCACTTCAGTTATCAATCACTGTGTGAGTGATTTAGTTTTATTTCCCTTTGTGACCATTGACTTTAAACCCTAGTCATCCATCTTGTAGGCTCTCTACTTCTGGAAAAACCTTTAGCTTCTTTGTCTCTGGATCTTTGCTGATGCATCTCTTTCTGGGGAATGCACTCCCCCCCCACTCTAACAATTCATAGCCTCATTTCAGTCAATAGACCTACAAATCTCTTTTCAGAAGTTTAAACCGAAAATGTGTAGATATAGAAGCTTTCACACTAATCTTAACTACAACTTTTGAGCCAATTTAATCTGCAAATATTTTTATGAACTTAAGTTTAAATAAGTCTATTCTTTTTCACCTATTTTATCCTTTAATCAAAGTTGTGACTTACATATGAGGTTTTCTGAGTCCAACTTCCATTATTTTTTTCACTCATGATTTCTATTTCATCATATTTTTGTTCTAAAGTGTATGGAATAGTTTCTCCATCTGATCTTTGAAACATTCTAATTTGATTATACTATTTATAAAATAAATAAATTAAGATATTTTAAAATAAAACTAAAGAGTTGGTGTCCAAAAAAAATTATTCCTGTGTTCTTCTCCAACCTCTAGTTCTCGTTGTCTTTTCATCTAATAATTTCACATATATTTTTTGTTGTTATTATTGCTTGACTTATGAATTTTCATCATTTTCTTTTGACTAGCCTTTCAAGTTGTTGAGATTTATTTCTACTATAGATTATTTTCCATATTTCTCCATGAATCTATCTTCCTAGTATAGTTTCATTAGAATATATATCAATATATCCATATTATGATTAATAATATATAATATATAATATTTATTTTTCACTAATGATCAAAATTAATAGCTTTATGTTTATTCTAATATACATTTTCGTTCTCCCAAAGCTAGTAATTTCTCATTCATTTTATTATATTGGTTTATTATATTGGATTTCTATGTTTAGATTTACTTGTCTTTACTTATTCCAAAATCATATTAAATTAGCAGTATTTCCAAATATCAGTTAATGCATCTCTTCCTTTTGTGCAGCAAGGAAACTATTTCCTGTAAAATATATCATCATGCTGTGGTCCAGACTGATGGATTTCTAAGCATGAAGGCAGGGGGGTTTCCTAAGATCTCTTCCACACTGTTCAATTTCCTTTAACCAAATTTTATCTTTTCCTTGCTCCCATATTCTCATTCAGTAACCTCATGAAGAGCTATATTGGAAAGAAATATTTTGATTCTCTCTCTCCCTCTTGTTTAGCTTTACCTCTTCCACTTCTTGTTTCAGCTTTATTCTTTTTAGTGTGAATTTTTTTTCTGGCACAGAGTAAAGTGAGAAGAGACAAATGAAAAAAATGATCTACACCTCACCTAGATTCACCAATTGTAGACATTTAATCCCTGAATGCTTTATCTCTTGTGTAAAAGGACATTCTTTTACATAAATACAATATAAATAATACTATTTCAAAGTTCCAAATAATCTCATGATACTGTAATATTTTTCTGTAATTGCCCCAGGTATTTATGATTTTATAGGTAATTTTGTCTTTTATAACTATTTTTTAATTCCAGTCATGAGCCATGACTTGCATTTGTAGATTGTATCTTTTTAGTAACTGTAGATCTAGCATAGTTTTCCAGTCTTTGTTTCCCATAGTGATTATTTTTTTAATAGTTAAGACAAATTAACAATCTGAATTTGTCTGACTACTCTCATAATTAAATTCAGATTCAATACTTCTAAAGAATAATATGTTTGTTGAATGTGTACATGGCTGGATACTTGTAAATTTTAGTTTCAAATATGGTTGTTTGAGCCTCAGAGTTTAGATTGACAATGATTTTGAATCAGAATTCCAAGAGCCTTGATCCAATGTTTTCGACCAATGTATCAAGGTTGAGAATTCCTGTTCCAAGATTTGGTTTGTTTGTTTCCTTGCTGGATCCTCTAGAACTTCAATCTCTGGTACTATGAAATTTCACAATGCAGTGCCTTTTTGTGTGTTCAGAAATTTCTCTGGATCATCAACAAACTCAATCCATAGGCTTATCAAGTCTACAAAATGCCTCTCCATTTTTCCTCACTTTCTAAACCTCTTAATAGTGAGATTATATTTTCTGGATAGGTATATTAATTCGATCTTTTTGTCCTATGTGATATGTCTTACTCTAAATGGGAGACTTCTATAAATTCATCTTCCAATATTTTACATTCAAGGAAATATTTTAACTTCAGCATTCTAGTTACAAACACATACACATACATGCATGCGCACATAGGAATTGCTGATGGAGAGGATGGTTCCGTGTTTTCAGGTATATTATAAGCATTAAATTCTCAGCTCAAGGCCTCTCCTAGTCTCTGGTGGAACAAGGATTAACCTCACAGTTGGGATTTTCCAGAACCGCTACAGTTAGGGCAGTCCAGCCCTACACCTTGGGGAATCTGCTCCTATCAGTAAAGAGGGGAAGAAGGATATTTGTTGTTGCATGTGCCTCAGAGGATGCAAACCTCAGTCCCAGCATCCAGGCTCTTGGTCCTCTGGCAAAATTGTAAAAATAAGCCTTCATCCACCTTCAGTTCTTATTTAGAACTCATGAGCTTCAACTTCCTATGCAGGAGGCAGGTAAGTTTTTTGTTTGTTTGTTTTTTTGTTTTTGTTTTTGACAGGCAGAGTGGATAGTGAGAGAGAGAGACAGAGAGAAAGGTCTTCCTTTTGCCGTTGGTTCACCCTCCAGTGGCCGCCACGCACTGCGCTGATCCGAATCCAGGAGCCAGGTACTTATCCTGGTCTCCCATGGGGTGCAGGGCCCAAGCACTTGGGCCATCCTCCACTGCCTTACCGGGCCACAGCAGAGAGCTGGCCTGGAAGAGGGGCAACCGGGAAAGAATCGGGCACCCCGACCAGGACTAGAACCCGCTGTGCCGGCGCCACTAGGTGGAGGATTAGCCTATTGAGCCGTGGCGCCGGCCGCAGGTGAGTTTTAATATATACTATTTCATTTTTGTACTTGTGTCCCCCAGCAAGGTGCTAGAAGAGCCAAAGGTGGGAATAGACAAAGGTTTTCAGAGTTCAAAGTTCCTTAAATTCTCTGTGTCCCCCATTATCCACCTGTTAAAATTCTACTTTTGCGGCCAGCTAAGAGGGTAAAGCCACTGCCTGCAGTCCTGGCATCCCATATGGGCACGGGTTCAAGTCCTGGCTACTCCATTTCTGATCCAGCTCTCTGCTATGGCCTGGAAAAAGCAGAAGATGGCCCAAGTCCTTGGGTCCCTACATCTGCATGGGAGACCTGGAGGAAGCTCTTGGCTCCAGGCTTCAGATTGGCATAGCTTCAGCTGTTGCAGTCATCTGGGGAGTGAACCAGCAGATGTAAGACCTCTCTCTCTCTTTCTCTCTCTCTCTCTCTGCCTTTCAAGTAAATAAATATTTTTTTTTAAATTGTCCTCATTACACAACATAATTTTACATGATATTATCTTCCTTTCCTTACCAAGCAAATGGCAACCCTTAGTCCTCTACATTTAAATAGCTTTTTGTTTCTCATCGGTACTAGAATATCTAAATATGTACTCTGTTTAGTTATTTTTAAAATGATTTTCTGTATAAGTTAAACTTTGAAAAGCAAAGATATTTAGCATAGTTATCACTTTTGTGATGCCTTGTGGTGCTTATTATTGTGTATCCTATAGAGTAATAATTTAATGCTTGTATTGAATTGGTAACAACACAGAGGAGTGACTATTCTTATTCTCTACAGATGTGAACTGACTAAAATCAGTCACCACTAAAACATTTTAAATGAAAAGTATCTAGTAGTATTGTTTCTGCTTCTAAAAAATAACTTTATCATTTGGTCTAGAGAGATTGTTACAATTTGCTTCTTCATTTATACTTATGTCTATTCTAATTTTCTTTAAAAGAATAACTTTTTTTCTATTAACCCACAATTTCATAAAGCATATAGTGCAATAGTTCCCCAAAATGATCATTACTCTAAAAAGAAGATAAATGTGGATATTCATACATAATATTTTTCTAATACCTGATATATTTTAAAAATCAACTTGATGTATTTAAAATATGTATATATGTAAATGTTTGAATATTCATAGTAGTACATAACAATAAACAACTCTTAGTCCACCATAACAAAACAAAAAGCATTGCAAAGTTTAGGATGCCAATATTTCATTCTAAGCATAAAAAACAAAGCCATCAGTTATCCATGAGTATAACTTGGTGCATAAATCAGATAGTTTGCTTAATACTGAGACTAATGGAGTTGTTGGATTTCTGAAGAAAGCATGAGTATTTGGGACGTAGGGCATGGAGAGATGATAGCACAATCCAAAAGGATTGGACTGTGATTGTATTCTTCCAACATTCAAATCTTGATCCTAATACAATCTCCAGAAAATAATGGGAAAACAGGCGACCACACGAAGAACTATTATAAAGAAGGACTAAACCTACTTAGACTAGGATTCTGTAGATGCTTTGTGAATTATCAGCTTCTCTGTGATTTTCTAAACCTAGCTGAAGTACTAATAGTAAAATCCTAGAGCAAAAGGAAATATGCTGAGAAGCAGAGACAGATAATGGCAACTGAGCAGATCCAGCAGATGTATTTGAGAACTACCAGTTGGTACTCATGTACTGATTCAAGTTGCAGAGTTGGCAGAGATTGTAGGACTTCATGAGTAATCTCAAAACTTAAGAATTTGGGAAAAATAAAATTGTGCAGGGGATGTTTTGCATAATAGACTTTTTAAGGCCAACAAAGTTATAGGAAATGGGAAACCAAAGTTCTAGGAAAAAAATCTTGTGTGATTTTCTTAAGTGAAAATATGGATTGTGCTAGTGAAATTACAAGATAATTCAATAAAGTAGACATAACCCTTAAAAACCCAGACTATAAAAACAAAAAATCCAAAAGTGAAAGACAAAAATTTCTAATAACTTATTTTTCATTTTTGTTTCATTGTCTCTGCTATTTCCTTTGAAGACATTACAATGTTATCATGTCATTTCCCCTAAAAAAATTAAATCTACTTTAGATGCTTAAAATAATGATTTTTAAAATCAGAGTATATATAGGGCCAGCACTGTGGCATAGTAGACTAAGCCTCTGCCTATGCCACCAGCATCCCATATGGGTGCCAGTTCATGTCTCAGATGCTCCTTTTCCTATCCAGCTCTCTATAGCCTCAGAAAGCAGTGGAAGATGGCCCAAGTGCTTTGGCGCCTGTACCCATATGGGAGACCCAGAAGAAATTCCTGGATCCTGGCTTCAAATGTGGCCATTTGGGGAGCAAACAGGCAGATGGAAGACCTTTCTGCCTCTTTCTCTCTATTTCCCTATAGTTCAACCTCTCAAATAAATAAAATAATATATTTTAAAAAATCAGAGTCTCAAAGTAGAATTGTCTAACATATAAAGAATATAATGAGTATTTCTGATGTCCCAGTAATAGAAAAACCTCTTTAAACAATTAGCTAATACTTTCAACTTTATTTTCTCTACTTGTAGAGAGATGAATTGTTATGTCCAACAGAAAATAAAATGTTCAAGTTTGCTTGAGCACAATCAAAAGTATATCTCTTATTTCAAGCATTTATTTGTTAAGTTATAAACTCTTTGGCTTTCTATTATTTGAGCCATATAAGAAAAGTCCTTATATGATCCTTATGAAACACAACCTTGTCTATTTTGGGGATCTTTGCTAAGTCCTACACAACATTAAGGTACAATCTGAAATACAGGCCTAAGATGAAGATCTGAAAAATAATGAAAAAGGATAATTTCTTTGTTGTTTCCTATGAATTATAGATCACTTTATAATACAACTGTGTGTTGAGTAATGCAGCATACAGGACAGATATATATTATCACAATACTGTAGAAAACCAGCCCTTTTCAAGTATACTGAGAAAAATCTATTTCTTTTTAATACGCCTACTAATTTTTCAATTTAAGAAAGTCATTTTGACTTGAACACTCATTCTTGAACTAGGATTCCTATTTGGATTGAAATTAAGTAATATTGGATGTAAAATAGCTTAAATAATAATAATTCATCAGTCTTTATATATAAGACATACAGGAAAAATAAGATGTAAATCCTCTCTTGAGAAATTCGCACCCAGTGTTTTTCTGGCAAATGTTTAAGAATCACCTCTTGAAAGTAATTGAGTACCAAGCCCACTATGGTGAAACTCCCAACAGCCCCTGCCTCCAGAGACTGAGCCAAGGGAACCATGGAACAGACAACAGTGATGAGGAAGTCACCCCCCCCCCCCAGTTGGGAGTGGGTACAGAATAAGACAATCTGGGGCACATCACCTGATGGGCATGGAAAGAATGGAATGAAGAACATAGCATACGTTCTGTCAAGTTCACCCCTGAGCCAAGAGGAATTTCACTCAGCAGTGAATCGAGAGGCAGGTGGCAGGTCCGGCCCATGACACAGAAACCTTAGGAATTTACCACTGGAGAACTCTGTAGCCTTACAAACCCCGCGCCCAGTCTGGAGCTTCCTGGTTAGCACACCATTGCATTACCTCAGAGAAAGAGCCCATTCCATGTTTCATCTTCCCCCAACCAGGCTTGTGCTGTTTTGGAGCCATCCTGAGATGCTGCCTGTGCAGGGTCCCATGAATCAGCCCGGCAGCCTGTAAAGGAGTCCGGAGCCCTCCCACCCCCCAATGTGGCCCTCGGAAGAAGCTGGAGGGTGAGTGGGTTGGCTCGCAGGTGTCCCCAGAAAACAGCTGGGTTACTACCCACATTCTTGCGGCTCTGGAAGCAAATGGGCATCCCACCCACCTCTGATCCTAAGTAGTCAAGCTGCCACTCCCACTTTCCTGCTGCCCAAGAAGCACTGCGTGCTCTATCCATTCACTGAGAGCACCAGGAAGCCCGTTGGTAACCAGCCCTAAATAGCTCAAGCCAAAGAAACCCAGCAAATCTGATGAGCGAACTTTCCTGAGTGGCTCATACTAAGATCCTAGGAAGCAACTGAGCAACTCTAACCACCCTCGTGTGGCCCAAAGAAGCAGCTGCGCAGTCCATTCCCGGAAACTTGAGCCAGTGCGGCCCTAAGAAACAGATATTCCTCCTCCCACGCTTGGCCCTGGGAAGTAGCTGACAGCCTTCTCTGAGCAGGTCAGTCCGCATGCAATTACCCAAGCAACTCGCAGCCTATGTTGCACACCCAGCACTGCAGTGGGGCACAGTTGCTTAATTCTGGGTTCACAGGGGTGGCCCTGCCCTCATACAACATGCAGAAACTGACAAGTAGCTCAAACTACCTGCAGAAAACATCACGTACTTCATATCTGCAACCAGGGGCGCTGTTCCCAGAGCTCTCAATGAACTCACCATCCCTAGGAAAGCTGCATTCAGCTGGCATGCGCTCTCATCATCCCTGCAGTCAATGCAGATGAAACACCCACAGAAATTGTCAAACATTGATTAAATCTGGAAGAAGCCGCATGGATACTACAGTAAAGCACCCACATGGAACCAAAGCCAATGACCCAGCACCCTAGAATATATTGCCAACAGAAAATTGTTTGCTTTGAAAGTTATCTTTCCAAGTTATAGAAGCAACTGACACATTAGATGCAGGAAACCAAGGCAGGAACAAGAGAAGAATGAAGACACAGAGTAATACTATGCCTCCAAAGGAACTCAGTGATTCTTCAGCAGCAGACTGCAAAGAAATGGAAATCAATAAACTGCCTGGCAAAGAATTCAAAATAATTATGTTAGGAAAATTTTGAGATAAAAGACAACATGGACCTACACTCCAATGAAATTAAGATAATTCATGATATGAGTGAGAAATTCAGAAAAGAGATAAGAGAATACAAAAAGGAAACGATCAGAAATTTTGGAACTAAAGGAAAAACTGAAATAGCCTCAACAGCTGAATTCAGTAGGTGGAAGAAAGAATTTCAGTGTTTTTGAAGTAACTCAGACCAAAAAAGAAAAAGGAAAGAAAGGAAATAACAGTACAGAGAATGTAGAAAACTTTTGAGACTTGTAGGAAACCATTAAATGATCAAACATTTGCATATGGTGTTCCAGAAAAAAAAACAGAATGGAAAAAGGCATAGACAAACTAATTAAATAAATGCTGAAAACTTTGCAAATCTTGGGAAAATGTGCACATCAAGTTCTAGGAAGCCCCAAAATCTCTTATTATATTCAACCAAGAGCCATCCTCTCCAAGGTATATTATAATCAAACTGTCAAAAATATAAGACAAAGAGAATTCTAAAAATCCAAGAGAAATGTGTCAAGCTATTTTAAGGGAATGTTTTAAGGGAATTCCCTTAATAGTAGATGTCTCAGCAGAAACGTACAAACCAGGAAAGAATGGGATGAAATTCAAAGCCCTGAATGAAAAAAAAAAAATGTTGGTTAATTTTTCACTATACTCAACAATCCTAGCCTTTAGAAATTAAGGAAAAATGAAGATTTTTACATGAGAATCAAAAACTGAAGTAAATCCAAAATTTAAAAAGGAAAGAAATGATACCAAAACAGAAATAAATGCAATAGAGATTAAAAAAATCAGTGAAATGGAAGCTTGGTTTATTTTGAAGGTAAAAAAAAAAAATTACAAGCTTTTGGCTAAGCCAAGCAAGAAAATATGACAGAGGATTTAAGTAATGAAGAGTTTCCCATAGACACTATAGAAATACAAATGATCATTAGGGATTATTCTGAACAATGATAACCAACAAATTGAAAAACCCAGAGGTAATGAATAAGCCACTAAACACATGTATCTTTTTTTTTTTTTTTTTTTTGACAGGCAGAGTGGACAGTGAGAGAGAGAGAGACAGAGAGAAAGGTCTTCCTTTGCCGTTGGTTCACCCTCCAATGGCCGCCGCGGCCAGCGCGCTGCGGCCGGCGCACCGCGCTGATCCGACGGCAGGAGCCAGGAGCCAGGTGCTTTTCCTGGTCTCCCATGGGGTGCAGGGCCCAAGCACCCGGGCCATCCTCCACTGCACTCCCTGGCCACAGCAGAGGGCTGGCCTGGAAGAGGGGCAACCGGTACAGAATCCGGCGCCCCGACCGGGACTAGAACCCGGTGTGCCGGCGCCGCAAGGTGGAGGATTAGCCTAGTGAGCCGCGGCGCCGGCCTCACTAAACACATGTATCTTATTAATGTATACCATGAGCACATAGGAAACCTGAACAGGGCAATAGCAAGTAATAATATTAAATCAGTAATAAAAAGTCTCCCAAAAAAAAGTTTGTATGACTACACTGCTGAATTCAACTAACCTTAAAAAATAGTTAACACCAATTCTTCCCAAATTATTTCAAAGTATTAAAAGGAAAGCAACCTTTCCAAATTCATCCTACAAGATAAGCATTATAATGATACTCAAACCAAACAAGGACACACACATACATAAAAATGTAGAGGGCCGGCGCCACGGCTCACTAGGCTAATCCTCCACCTTGTGGTGCCGGCACATCGGGTTCTAGTCGCGGTCGGGGTGCCGGATTCTGTCCCGGTTGCCCCTCTTCCAGGCCAGCTCTCTGCTGTGGCCAGGGATTGCAGTGGAGGATGGCCCAAGTACTTGGGCCCTGCACCCCATGAGAGACCAGGAGAAGCACCTGGCTCCTGCCATTGGATCAGCGTGGTGCGCTGGCTGCAGCACGCCAGCCGTGGCGGCCATGGAGGGTGAACCAACGGCAAAGGAAGACCTTTCTCTCTGTCTCTCTTTCTCACTGTCCACTCTGCCTGTCAAAAAATAAAAAAAATGTAGAACCAGATCCCTAATGCCCATTGGTGCAAAAATTCCCAAAAACATTCTAGCAGATTGAATCCAACAGCACACAAAAAAATCATTTTCCATTATGATTAAGCAGTGTTTATCCTAGGGATATGTACAGATATCAATAAATATAATAATCATCAACAGAATGATGGATAAAACCACATGATCATCTAAAGGCAGAAAAGACATTTGATAAAATTCAACATTCCATCATAATAACAGTCCTCAAAAATAATTATAGAAGTAATGTTCCTCAACCAAAAGGTCTAAATGACAAATCCGTAGCCTCTAACATATTGAATGGGAAAAGCTGAAATAATTTCCTCTAAAATTGGAAACAAAACAACTAAACAAGGATGTCCACTTTTACTCTTTTTTAATATAGGAGTGGAAGTCTTAGCACAGTAACTAGACAGCAGAAATAGAAAAAGGGCATCCAAATAGGAAAGGAGGAAATCAAATTGTCTCTATTTGCAGAAAACATGTTGATATATAAACACCTAAAACTCTACTAAAAATGCTAGAACTGATAAACAAATTCAGTAAGGCCACAAAATGTGAGATAAACGTAAAAAATCGGTATCATTTTTTCACCAAAAACAAAATTGCTGAGAAAGAAATGAAGAAATCAAGAAAGCAATCCCATTTGCAATAACTATCAAATAAAGGAAATAAATTGTTCATGAATAACTAAACTAAGGAAGAAAATGATTAATACAATGAAAATTGCAAAGCGCTGCTTAAGAAATTTGTAGAGGACAAAAAATGAGAAAACTTCACATTTTCATGAACAAAAACAATATAATTATAATGTCTACACTACCATAAGTGATATAAGATTCAATACATTTTCTATCCAAATACCAGTGACATTCTTCACAGAACCAGGAAAGAAAAAATTACAAAATTCACTAGGAACCACAGAAGGTCAGTAAACAGTCAAAACAATTGTGGGCAAGAACAAAGCTGAAGGCATAAAAATACCTGACTTAAAAAATGCTACATAGGGGCCGGCGCCGTGGCTCAATAGGCTAATCCTCCACCTTGCGGCGCCGGCACACCGGGTTCTAGTCCCGGTCGGGGCGCCGGATTCTGTCCCGGTTGCCCCTCTTCCAGGCCAGCTCTCTGCTATGGCCAGGGAGTGCAGTGGAGGATGGCCCAGGTGCTTGGGCCCTGCACCCCATGGGAGACCAGGAAAAGCACCTGGCTCCTGACTCCTGCCAGGATCAGCGCGGTGTGCCGGCTGCAGCGGCGGCCATTGGAGGGTGAACCAACGGCAAAGGAAGACCTTTCTCTCTCTCTCTCTCACTGTCCACTCTGCCTGTCAAAAATAATAATAAAAAAAAAAAAAAAAAAAAAAAATGCTACATAGGTCCTTTAACCAAAACAACATGGAACTGGCATAAAAACAGACCCATAGAACAATGGAACAAAACTGAGAACCTAGAAATAAACATATATTTATAGTCAACTGATTTTTGACAGAGGTAGCAAAAGCATTCATTGGAGAAATCATCTTCAATATCTGGTGTTGGAAAAGCTGGTATCCTTATGTGGAAGAAGGAAACTAGACCATTGTCTCTGACTATATAAAAATGTCATCTCAAAATAAACTTAAGATTTAAATGTATGCCCCCAAACTATGGAACTACCAGAAGAAAATATAATAGTAACACTTGTTGAATTGATCTGGGCAAAGATTTTTTGGATATGATTTCAAATCAGACAAAAAAAATCAAAAATTTGCAATGAGATTTTATCAAACTAAAAATCTTTTATATAGCAAAGCAAATAATCAAGAGTAAACAGAAAACCTAGCTAGTGGGGGAAAATATTAGCACACTCTTTACCAAACAAGGGATTAATTTCCAGAATATATTAGGAGCAAAAACAATTCAATAGCAAAAAATTTTGATAAAAATTTATCTTAATAGACCTTTTTCAAGAGGATATCAAATATATGAAAAAATGCTGAATATTACTAAGCACCAGGGAAACAAATCAAAACCACAATGAAACATCACCACACTCCAGCTTGAATTACTGTTACTAAAAAGACAAAAAAAAGAAAGGGTTGGCAAGGGTGTGGGGAAAAGGGAGACCTTGAGCACTGTTGATAGGAATGTAAATTAGTACAGTCATTACGGAAAATAGCCTGGATATTTTTCAGAAACCAGAAATAGAGATTCATAGGGCCCAATAATCCTTCTACTGGGTATATAGCCAAAGAAATTGAAATCAGTATGGCAAAAGATATCTGTAGTTACATGTTCCTTGTAGTTCTATTCACAATAGCCACACTATTGCCCATTTACAATTAATTATTAAAATTTAATTAATAACCTAAGTGTCCATCTACAGATTAATGGGTAAAGAAAATAGAATACAAAATGGATATTATTCAGCCAAAAATAATGATTTTCTGTCATTGGTAAGATAGAACCAGAGCAAATATTTCAGGCACAGAAAGACAAATATTGGGACCGGCACTGTGGCACAGCAGGTAAAGTTTCTGCCTGCAGTGCCAGCATCCCATATGGATGCCTGTTCAAGTCCTGGCAGCTCCACTTCTGATCCAGCTCTCTGCAATGGCCTGGGAAAGCAGTGGAAGATGGCCCAAGCCCTTGGACCCCTGCACCCTGGCTTCAGAGAGGCCCAGCTCCAGCAGTTGTAGCATTATGGAGAGTGAACCAATGGATGAAGACTTCTCTCTCTCTCTCTCTCTCTCTCTCTCTCTGCCTCCGCCTCTCTGTAACTCTGCCTTTCAAATAAATCTTAAAAAAAAAAAAAAAGACAAATATTGCATGATCTCACTTGGGTATGGAAGCTAAAGTTGATCTCAAATAAGTAGAAAACAGAATAGTGCTTTCCAGAATCTAGACAGGTGTGGGGAGGATGGAAAGAAGATAACTAATGACTTCAAGGTACAGTTGAATGGCAGGAGTAATTAATATTCTATAGTAGAGTAGGATAACTATGATTAACATCAACCAATTCAATATTTCAAAATATCTCACACATTGGAATCTGACTGTCCCCAGCACAAAATAATGATGTATATC
Source organism: Oryctolagus cuniculus (assembly GCF_964237555.1). Lineage (NCBI taxonomy): Eukaryota > Metazoa > Chordata > Mammalia > Lagomorpha > Leporidae > Oryctolagus > Oryctolagus cuniculus. The sequence goes on along the minus strand of NC_091436.1, from coordinate 110,961,837 downwards.
TGAGGTGATAGATATGCCAATTACTCTGATCTGATTGCTATATAACTTCAATGTGACTTGTTTGTTTGTTTGTTTATTGTATTTGAGAGGCAGAGAGACAGAGGCAGAAAAACAGTTGGAGAGATTTCCCATTTGATAGTTCACTCCTAGCATAGCTAAAGCTAGGAAACAATACAATTCTCCCACATGGGTGGCAGTGAGCCAACTACTTGAGCTCTCATCTGTTTCCACCCATGCTGTGCAATGGGAAGAAGCTGGAATCCGGACCAGAGCTGGGACTGAAACCCACACATTCCAATAATGGACTCCAACAGACGACTTTATTGTGCAAAATGCTTACCCTGTGATTTGTCATTTTTTTCAAAGTCCACTCTAGGTTTCTTTTAAAAGATATATTTATTGGGGCCTACACTGTAGCTTACTGGGTAAAGCTGCCACCTGTAGGGCCGGCATCCCATATGGGTGCCATTGGAGTCTGGGCTGCTTCACTTCTGATCCAGCTCCCTGCTATGGCCTGGGAAAGCAGTAAAAGATGGCTCAAGTCCTTGGGTCCCTGTACCCTTATGGGAGACCTAAAGGAAGCTCCTTACTCCTGGCTTTGGATCAGCTCAGTTCTGGCTATTGTGACCATTTGGGGAGTGAACCAGTAGATGGAAGACTTCTCTCTCTCTCTGCCTCTCTGTAACTCTGCCTTTCAAATAAATAAATGAATCTTTTTTTAAAAAAATTTTTTTTAAAAAATCAGATTTATTTGAAAGAGTTACAGAGAGAAAGGAAGATACATAGAGAGAGAGGTCTCCCATCTACTGGTTCACTTTCCAAGCGGCCACAGTGGCCAGGGTTGAGCCAGGCCAAAGCTGAACACCATAAGATTGATCTAGGTCTCCACGTGGGTGGTAGGGGCTTGAGCACTCGAGCCATCTTTTGCTGATTTCCCAGGACATTACCAGGGAGCTAGATTAGAAGTGCAACAGCCAAGAAGCCAGGACACAAACTGGCACCCATACAGATACTGGCATCACTGGAGGCAGCTTTTCCCATTACACCACAATGCCTACCCTTCTTCCCCCATAGGTTTTCTGAACTCTGTTGAATTTGTATTATCCCATTAAATCAGGGAATATATGACTATTTGGTTACATCCAATTTAACATTATTGATGAACATGTGTGTTTCTCTTGTGAATGTCATTTGAAACTTAGAAAAGGTAATAATCATACAAAATACTTTAGACATTCCTCACTCATATGTTTTGGAAAATACATGTGTCTCCAAATATTATGTCACTGGCAGTTTGGCTAATATTTTCCTCTTATATTTACTTACTCAAAAAGTTAACTTGAACCATAGGAAATTGCCATTTATATAGGTCAAAAATGGTCAAATGTTGGCAATTTGCTAAAGTTCAACCTAACTCTAATATTAGAAATGATTTTGTCAACTAAAGAAGTAAAATGTCTTGAGATGCTAGTAAGTTATTGAGGTGTCCAGAAAAAAAGCATTTGGAAATCTAAATGATATGAAATGTCATCCTGACTCTGTTATATTGCCACATTTTCTTCAAGGACTTTAAAATTTAACAGTCCTTGGTGATAGATTTAGCACTGAGTCATTATCCTCATTTTGGGTTTTATTTTCTGTAAAAGGTCAGCGAGTACTAAACACACACACACACACACACGGAAAAAATGGGGAACTATTTAATATAAGCAAGAATGAAAGAAAATAAAATGAAGCAAGCAATAATAATTAAAAAACTATAAGACATTCTAAATTAAGTAATTTAATTCTGAGGGTCAAGATAATACATGTGTCACCAAACACTAAAATGCTAGGCATGTAGTCAACTTCTAAAGGCTGCCCTTAAATATTATTGAATATAATTAACAGGTCAGACAGGAACATGACATTTAACTTTCTTTATTAAGTGTGGTTAATACTTTTAAACATGTTCCTGTCTTAATTAGTTAAAACATAAAATGCCACAATTTCCACTTATTTTATATTATTATAAAGGCAGTTCATGGTAATAATTCAAATCTTAAAGCATTTCATGAAATATTAAAACAGAAACCCAATACAACATGCCAATATTTTGTTAGTATTTCCTTAGGATATAAACTATCAATGCTTATTATAAGTATCCTCTTGGCTGTGGATTATTTATATTTTCATATTTCTTTACTTAAAAGTTTTATATGAATTTCTGCCTATATTTTTATCATACAGTCTATCCTTGAACAGAAGTGTCTTATAGAGATGAAGTTTTTGTAATATAGAAAAGATTTTAATAGTACCTTCTATCCATTTTCCCCCAACTTATTATGGATTATTAGCCACTGTGGTCAATGGATATCCCCAATGTTTTGGAAGGATCCACTAAAGTTTCTCTGTACTTGACAGTATTTAGTAAATCAAATCTGAACATATGGACGAATAATACTGGACTTAAACACTGGTGCAGTAGGCCTGGTCTTCCACTGTAGTGAGTCATCATGTGTTCGAAAGCATCCAGAAGCATAAGGGTTCGCTCCATCAGTGGTGCGTCACCACACCGAAGAAACACTGCAGGATGCAATAATTAAGTTTTTGCATTTTTCTATGGAAATCAGTGAATAAGTCCTTAATAAGAGGACGTTATTCTATAACATCTTCATCTTTTTTGTAGACTCTAGCTACTAAACAATTACCTAGCATATATCTATACACAACCTGAAGGTTGAATTTTACATAATCCTGAAATGTAATTTCTTTGGAAATTGAAAGTTCCCAAGGAACTACAAGATCATCTGGTTGCATATGCAATTTAATATTCTACACCAACAAATTAATCTCTAGGGACGCCACTTCTAACTTTTAAACTAATCCAATACAAGCAAACAGTAAACCTCAAGATAGACATGCTGAGGTTATATTTATTTAAATATGAAATTAATAATGTTCTATTCAAGTGAACATTTGGATTCATATACAGCATGCATATATTATTAGATCTCCATGGGCAAGTGTATGAGGTTTCATACAGAGAATATTTATTAAAAACCTAAGTGGTGACCACTGCTATCATGCTGTCCTCTTGTGGAGCGGAGTTGACCAGGGCCAACCACAGATTCCCAGGAACACTCAGCTGTACAAGCTCTTTCAAGCCCACAGTGGGACAAATGATCTGCGTTTCGCTTGCCAAGGGGCAGTGGTAAAAATAGACCCTGTGAGCTGTGGGCTCCTTTAGGAATTTATACATCTCAGAAGTATACTATGTAACTAAAGAAGTCGACAACCAACCAAGGGTCACCTGAAATTTGACTGGTCCACTAATGACCCCAGGACAAAGTTGGAGATCACGATTCAAACAGAAGTTTTCCTAAGAATGCTACGGGATGTTTAACGTAAAGGCTTAGACTGAGTACATTATGACTTCCTTACAACAGTTATTTTGGTGCTCACTCCACTGTTCCTAGCAAGTGCAGTCCTCTCCCAGAAATAAGCCAAGAGGATTGAAGCCAGGGAGATGCAGTAAAAGGAGAAACAAAAACTCAGAGAACACCATAAATGCTAAGCAACTCAAAAAGAACCAAAGGAACAATAGGTTCTGCAACCAGAGGAGAATAATTGGGAAAATTAAGCAGTTTTGGAAGGATCCACTAAAGTTTCTCTGTACTTGACAGTATTTAGCAAATCAAATCTGAACATATGGACTAATAATACTGGACTTAAACACTGTATTAATGTTGGCTTGGGTGTAGAAGTTTCTTGGTATCTATTGACAGTTACTATAAATTAGCATCTGTATACAGATTGATTATCCCTGATCTAAAAATCTGAAAAAATCAAATATTTGAAATTTCTGAGTGCAGATATGATGCCACAAGTGGAAAATTCCACACCTGACCTTGGTGACAGAACACAGTTAAAACAGTCACACTATATGTATAAAATTACATTCTATCTAGAAGTATACCAAATGTGTAAAAAATAAATTAAATGTTCAGTCTTGGATCCTATACCCAAGATATCTCATTAATGTATATGCAAACATTTCCAAAATCCAAAAGAATCTGAAACACTACTGGTCCCAATCATTTCAGATGAGCACAGATTTTTTTTCTTTTTTATAAATGACTTGGTTATTTGCCATTTTGTAGATATGTACTGAAATGTGAACATCAGGTAGAAAGGAGTGACATTGGCTGGCACCACCGCTCACTTGGCTAATCCTCCACCTGCAGCGCCAGCACCCCAGGTTCTAGTCCTGGTTGGGGCACCGGATTCTGCCCCGGTTGCTCCTCTTCCAGGCCAGCTCTCTGCTGTGGCCAGGGAGTGCAGTGGAGGATGGCCCAAGTGCTTGGGCCCTGCACCCACATGGGAGACCAGGAGAAGGCACCTGGCTCCTGGCTTTGGATCCCTGTGGCATGCCGGCTGCAGCGCACCGGCCATGGCGGCCATTTGGGGGTGAACCAATGGAAGGAAGACCTTTCTCTTTATCTGTCTCTCTCACTGTCTAACTCTGCCTGTCAAAAGAAAGAAAGAAAGAAAGAAAGAAAGAAAGAAAGAAAGAAAGAAAGAAAGAAAGAAAGAAAGAAAGAAAGAAAGAAAGAAAGAAAGAAAGAAAGAAAGAAAGAAAGAAAGAAAGAAAGAAAGAAAGAAAGAAGGAAAGAAAGACATTAAATTGTGAATTCTCCTCAAGTACTGGTTTAAAATGGTGCCCTGTTCTGGACCAATGATATTAAGAATGAAAAAGTCAGGCTTGTCCTCTGAAGTGAAAAGTGTGCTTTGGCTTAAAAGAGATATAATAATTGATCATATTTTTAGCATTATTACTTATTTCATGGAGTAGAATCATTTCTGGCTTTCTGAAAGCGAAAGAGCACTTTCATTTTCTGTTATTTTTCTGATTGTACATTTTGAGACAACTGGTAATTATTAACACACTCTGAATTTTATAAAGAATTTTTAATATCTTGACTATAAAACACCACCTACTAGATATAAAAAGTTTTGTACTTATGGGGACTGCCATTTTCTTAGGGAGGAATCGTTGAGAAGCCTAACAGTATGCTTTAAAGCTTAGAGTAAAATGCCAAGTGCTATAGAAGCTGGAATCATTTATGAGGAGGTCTCCAGAAAGTTCACAGAAAATGTCTACTAATGAAAAAAACTATGCATGGAATTAAAATATTTTTTCACCAAAATAAATTTATCTTTTAATTCTAACTGCTCCATGAACTTTTTGAAGTAACCTTGTATCTTGTACCAAGTAAAGCTACGAGATAGTTGAAATGTCAGTCAGGTAACTGGCTGACTGCATAGATTCCCCATTTTAAATTGATTCCTTAACTCCAATGATAATGGTACCTTTTTATCCAGCAGGCTTGAGATGAAAATTAAAACTTCCTATTTCTTTTAGTGAACCCCTAAAGAGTTAACAGTTAAGTCATTCTTTTCATAAGTAGCAGAAAAGGCTTCAAATTTGGAAAAATTTTGTTGAATAGTAATTGATATGAAGAGGATAAATTATTTCAAAATGAGAATGTGCTATACATTGCTAGTAGTATAGAACTACAGGGTCTTTCAGTTACCTAGGATAGTAAAGTTTTTACTATGAAACATGGCTTTTATTAATGTCTGATCTGGTAACTATTCACTGTCAGTATGTAGTAGCTTATTAATGTTTCCTGCACCTCTGATAATAAATTTTTAAGTTAGAAGAAGTTGCCCACCGTCTCTAATTTAAAAGCAAACTAGATATTGAAATAAATATAATTTTTTAATAAAGAAGAAAAAAACTAAATCAGGTATTTGGTGCAGTGGTTGAAACAAACTAGCCATTTTCTGTTTCAGAAGACAAATTCTTGGGTCAGAGACAAGGGATTTACTTGTATTATTTGGCCATAACAACAACAGCCAGAGCTGTGTATGCCCATATCCTGCAGGGGCTATGCAGGTGAGGTCAAGTCTGATGCCTATACAATCAAGTGTGTTGCATCACAGGAAAGAAATAATGAATTTAGGGGACTTTTTCTTCTCGTTACATCAGGTTTACTATCCTATAAATTGTGGTAATAGTACCAGGAATAAAAAAATTAAGGAATTTTTAACTTTTCAAAATTTTGTAGCTCACGTTTCTTAAATTTTAATACAGAAACTTGAACACAATACCATTTTGAAGGTGTTTTCTTGTAAATTAACAAGTAAAAACTATCATTGTTAATTACTAATGTTGTACAAATTTTGCTAAGGTTAACAGTAAAACAAACAAACAAACAAACAAAAAACACCTACTGACTTGTGGGTTAAGGAGAATCTATTCTCCCCATTTCCAAACCATGATGAATGGGCACTGACATATGGATAGAATAAATATGTTTGGTGTGTTTGCGATGTGTGAATTAAATAAATAAGATTGGATATTTAAATTAGCATATTTGTGAATTTAACAGTAAAAACTTAATACCTTCAAGTGAAAAAAAATCTTAAAATTTAAAAAAAAAATGGTAAGCAGAAGCAAGCCTATTCTTCGTTGGGGGATGACTCCTCATTCTTCAGTGCTGCTAGCCATAAGTGCAGTCCTGAGAAACAGCAGAGGTGAAGGGTAATCAGAGTCTTATGGTCCTGACATACAAAGCCAGGAAGTGTAGGAACAATCAGTGTTCATGGAAAATTGTGTATCTCAATGAGAAATGAGAAAACAACATGAAATCTATGAGCCTTTCAAAGTGATTTACAATATTAAGGAAAGAAGGCAGATTATTACATTTTTCCCTTGTTTATTTAATATCTGAAAACTAAGTAAGCAAATGATAATATGTGCCTTTAATTTTCTCTCTACAGCAAAATTTAATGTTCTTTTTCCTGCTTGCATTTCTCTTGTCTCTTAGATTTCTATAATGTTTCACCCAAGGGAAGTGCCACTCAGTAACCTTTTTTAAATAGCAACAATAAGCAGAATATTATCATTTTCCACCATTTCATTTCAAATCTTCTTTCCTATAATAGAAAGAATGACTGGAAATTTACTTCCAAAGTTTTACAAGTTTCAAACTACCATTTTGATAATTGACACTATTTAATATGATTTATGTGTCCAACTATGGGATTCTTAATCCTGAGCAGTTGCATAGGTTTTCTTTTTTTTATTTTTTTAACTTTTATTTAATGAATATAAATTTCCAAAGTACGACTTATGGATTACAATGGCTTCCCCCCCATACCGTCCCTCCCACCCACAACCCTCCCCTTTCCCACTCCCTCTCCCCTTCCATTCACATCAAGATTCATTTTCAATTATCTTAATATACAGAAGATCAGCTTAGTATACATTAAGTAAGGATTTCAACAGTTTGCACCCACACAGAAACATAAAGTGAAAAATAATAGATGATTTTTTTTTAAATGATGATGAAATCAGATCAGACCTATTATCATGTTTAATCCCAGTGAGAGTCAAGTTGGGAATTGATAATTTTTTTTTTTTTTACAGAAGATCAGTTTAGTATACATTAAGTAAAGATTTCAACAGTTTGCACCCCCATAGAAACACAAAGTGAAATATACTCTTTGAGTACTCGTTATAGCATTAAATCTCAATGCACAGCACATTAAGGACAGAGATCCTACATGAGGAGTAAGTGCACAGTGACTCCTGTTGTTGACTTTACCAATTGACACTCCTGTCTATGGCATCAGTAATCTCCCCATGCTCCAGTCATGAGTTTCCAAGGCTATGGAAGCCCTCTGAGTTCTCCGACTCTTATCTTGTTTAGACAAGGTCATAGTCAAAGTGGAGGTTCTCTCCTCCCTTCAGAGAAAGGTACCTCCTTCTTTGAAGACCTGTTCTTTCCACTGGGATCTCACAGAGATCTTTTGCCAGAGTGTCTTGGCTTTCCATGCCTGAAATACTCTCATGGGCTTTTCAGCTAGATCCGAATGCCTTAAGGGCTGATTCTGAGGCCAGAGTGCTATTTAGGACATCTGCCATTCTATGAGTCTGCTGAGTATCTCACTTCCCATGTTGGATCACTCTCCCCTTTATTTATTCTATCGGTTAGTGTTAGCAGGTACTAGACTTGTTTATGTGCTCCCTTTGACTCTTAGTCCTTTCATTATGATCAATTGTGAACTGAAATTGATCACTTGGACTAGTGAGATGGCATTGGTACATGCCACCTTGATGGGATTGAATTGGAATCCCCTGGTATGTTTCTAACTCTACCATTTGGGGCAAGTCAGCTTGAGCATGTCCCAAATTATACATCTCTTCCCTCTCTTATTCCCACTCTTATGTTTAACAGGGATCACATTTCAGTTAATTTTCAACACTTAAGAATAACTGTGTATTAATTACAGAATTAAACCAGTCATGTTAAGTAGAACAGACAAAAAGACTACTAAGAGGGATAATGTATTAAGTTGTTCATTAACAGTCAGGGCTAAAATAGGTTTTCTTTTAAAAAGTAAGTTACCGAGGCCAACATTGTGGCATAGTGGGTTCAGCCTCTACCTGTGATGCTGGCGTTGCCTGTTTTTGCTGGTTCCAATCCCAGCTGCTCCACTTCTGATCTAGCTCCCTGCTGATGTGAGGAGGAAAGGATCAGAGGATGGCCAGATTCTTAGGCCCCTGTACCCACATGGGAGACCCAGAACAAGCTCCTGGCTTCTGGCATCCACATGGCCCAGTCCTGGCCTTTGTGGCCTTTTGGGGGAGTGAACCAGCAGACGGGAGATCTCTCTAGTTCTCCCTCTCTCTGTCTCTGACCCTGACTTTCAAGTAAATAAAATTAAAAAAGGGAGCTATATAGTAAATACATACTATAAACATAAAGCTCTATAGTACATCATGAACTCTAGATTAATAAAAATAATAAAACTTGGTGCTTTGTGTGGACAGGAGAAAGCTTGATTATTTATAGAATGCTTCCAGCCTATAATTAAAACCATTTCTCCTGGAACATTTTCATTGTTTTTGACTCATATGCCATGGGAAGATTTTAACTTTGTATTTTTTATAAGGGTCAGTTTTTCACTCTACCTCCGTTTTTATAGATGCCTTTTAATACTTTAGAAATCATACAGTGATGTGTTCAATACAGTTAATGAATGGAACTATGGCTAATGAAAGTGCACGTTTAGAGCAATGTAGTGCTGGTTTGCTAATGTATCCATTTACAATGTGTTAATGCTTTATGTACTTCACATTGGAGACTCTGGCATTATTTCTACTTAAGAATGGCTCCCACAGCAAATGCTTTAAAGGCGGTCACATAAGTCTCTAAGGCCTTCTATCTCAATCAACAGAAAAGACAGATAAAATTGGTAATGCTGTCATGACTAAGAACAGCATCACATTTTAGAAGACAACTCATGTTTTTCACTCTTAAGTACCAAAAGGTTAAAGATGAATAGAAGGGCATTGGCATATATTAATATTTTTCTAATAATAGGAATCCAATAGGCTGGCCACACAAGAGGAAGGATTTTTTTAAAGGACTTTCAAATCATCTAGATAGTACCCTTGAAGTTGCTGCTTTGTAATTTACATTAATTTTTTAGGCTGTACAAAAACCAAAGTCCAAATGTTGTTGGGGTTATTGTAGCTGACCCAGGTCAGATGATCTAATTCAACATGTTTACGGCATAGGATTAATATGAAAATATGCAATAAATAAAACATAAAAAATCAACATCCCATAATGACTCTTGTCATATTTCTTTTTAATGTTATATTGGATGTTGAAAAAAAGTATTTTATATCTTATAAACTAGAGCATGATAGTATGATGTATCCATTTAATAGGTTTCAATTTCCCCTCAAAAATATTTCAGTTCTGATCCTTACTAATATTTTTTTCCAGTTAGAAAACAATTTAAGAACATAACAGTTAATTAGTAAATGAAACATTTTTTGTATTTTGTTTCACACAACCATCATTTCCTAATAATCTATAGATAACAAATGAAATAAGTAAACCAGTTACTTAATTTTTAGAGCAGCTGTTTTTCTGTCACATGATACCAAATACAACTAAGATTCCTTTATTACCCTGACAGGAAGGGCTTTCTAAGCTTTTGTGGGTCCCTACAATTAGAAACATATTATGTGACAATGTCCTTGTTCATCTCTAATCTTTTGTACTTATGAGTGAAAAGCATGCGTTGTCTTCTGCAACTTAATCCTGTTCTTAGTTACGAAAGTACTACCAACTTTATTTTCAAGGATTTTTTTTCTACTTCAGTAATGTTGAGTCTTGGAAAATGTAAATGTTCAAGTTAACAGTTTTTAAGCAGAAAGTATTTTGACACTTTGAATAGGGAGGAGCCTCACTTCTAAGTACAGTTTAGTTCTGCACCTAGTATTCTATTTTCTGATGTATTATTTGCTCTACACCAGTCAGGGACTTTTGTAAAAAAAAAAAAAAAGATAGCTCTGGCCCTGCCTGGTACTGGTAATTCAACAATAATGTGGACACCAGTGGGCCTGTTGGCAGACCATGTGTGTAGGCAGAGACCCTCCATCATTACTGAACCTGACTAGTTCTACTTAAGTTTCACATAAGGTTTCTTTATATATGTGTATTATATATATATATTTAAAGATTTATTTTATTTATTTGAAAGAGTTACAGAGAGAGGTAGAGACAGAGAGAGAGGTCTTCCATCCACTGGTTCACTCCCCAGATGGCTGCAACAGACGGAGCTGTGCCGATCCGAAGCCAGGAGCCAGGAGCTTCTTCCGGGTCTCCCACAATGGGTATCCTGTTCTACTGTTTTCCCAGGCCATAGCAGAGAGCTGGATTGGAAGAGGAGCAGGCAGCACTAGAACCGGCGCCCATATGGGATGCCAGCACTTCAGGCCAGGGCATAAACCCGCTGTGCCACAGCGTCAGCCCCCACATGAGGTTTCTTTGAATAATTTCATCTAAAAATGTCTCAAAAATGTCATTGTACATCATTTTGCTTTATTAAACATTTTTACATGTTTTAACTACCAAATGTTAGCTGTCAGGGCTGGCAGTATCAGTATATCATAAAGAGATTTCCACCAAAAGATAATTGCTATACTCATTCTATTAATTTCTCAAATCATGATTCATTTCTCCAATTTTTTTTTGGTTTTTTGAAGATTTATTTATTGATTTGAAAGGCTGAGCTACAGAGAGTCAGAGATAGAGACAGAGAGAGATCTTCCATCTACTTGTTCATTCCTCAAGCAGCTGTAATGGCCAAAGCTGCGCCAACCTGAAGCCAGGAGCTAGGAACTTCTTTCGGGTCTCCTGCATGGGTGCAAGGGCCCAAGAACTTGGGCCATCTTCTTCTGCTTTCCCAGGTATATTTTGTAGGAAACTGGATTGGAAGTGGAGCAGCCAGGACTGAACAGGTGCCCATATGGGATGACGGCACTGCAGGCAGTGTATATCTGCTATGCCACAGGGCTGGCCCCTCACTTCTCAAATTTAATGTTGTATAACTATATAATATTAAAACTCCTGCTGTGTTTCATATCTGTAAAGTTAATATTGCTAATGCAGTCATAGCTAATAAATTTTTTCTGTGATAATGGAAATTTTCTGTGTTTTTTGCTAGTTATAGTAGCCGCTGGTATATATGGCTAATGAACACTTAAATGTGGCTGATGAGACCAAGGAATTAAATTTTAAATTTTACTCATTTTAGTTAAATTTTAAATTTTACTTATTTTTAGTTAATTAAATTTTAAATTCAAGTAGCTACATATAGCTACTGGCTACCATAATGGAAGTGGAAGCACTAGTGAATGTATATAGAAATATTCAGCTGACCAGTTATTTGTTTTAGTGTCTGTTTTCTCATTTAGTTCAAGTTAAACGATAGAAAGAAGAAAAGAAAAAGGATTTAGAATTCATAAGTGATATCACTTTGATAGCAAAAGGAATTTTGTTTTTTAATGTGCTAGCCATTCTGCCTTCATCCTTGTCTCTACCATGTGGAAATTACCCTTGATTTTATCTTTTTGTGATTTTCAGTATTTTGGCTTCTCAATGAATGGAATTTACTGGGAGCTTGGATAGAATTTCCTATCTAACTTACTTGGGAGTATTCCAAATAAAATGAAAACAATAATGACACAACAATCTTTGATGGTTCTGATAAAATTTCAATATACAAGTATCCAAACAACAGCAAGAGCAATGAGTTTAGTCATTGAAAAACACTTCTTGACTCTGAACTTATACTTCTTATAATCATTTTAAAGATTCTGATCACAGTCCAAATTTTTGATGATTTAAAGACTACTATTTTAAGTATAATCTTACACCGTCAGTACTGTTAAATTCCTTATGGTTTCTTTATAAAGTAGTAACAATGATCTCTGGGTTTTATGTTTGAGGAGGCTTTCAACATTCAAGATGGATAATGAGGAGTTATTTTTAAGAATATATAAGAATACTGGCCAGGGCCACGGCTCACTAGGCTAATCCTCCACCTGCGGTGCTGGCACCCCGGATTCTAGTCCTGGTTGGGGCACCGGATTCTGTCCTGGTTGCTCCTCTTCCAGTCCAGCTCTCTGCTGTGGCCTGGGAAGACAGTGGAGGATGGCTCAAGTGCTTGGACCCTGCACCCCATGGGAGACCAGGAGGAGGCACCTGGCTCCTGGCTTCAGATCGGCACAGAGTGCCCGCCATAGCGGCCATTAGGAAGACCTTTCTCTCTGTCTCTCTCACTGTCTAACTCTGCCTGTCAAATATATATATATATATATATATATATATATATATATATATATATGAATACTATGTTGGCAAGCATAGAAGACACCAGAAACATTTTATATGTGAACTTTTACCCAGTTTTTAAAGGCAGTAACAACAGCAAAGGTAGATGCCATAGGAGTATCTTACACATAGAAAGAAGAAAATAGAGATTAAAAAGAGCACTTAAAAGACAGAAGGTTATTTTTAAAGGGTATAATGTGTTTAAATCTGGGGCCAACAAACACAGGCTTCCTTTAATTCTAGTAACTAATTCCAATCAAACTGAAGTAAGCCAGAGGATCAAAGATGACTAAGTAGCACATAGCCATACTGACTTCAGCTGCTCTGTGCTACAAAAAGAATAAAGACAAGACCACACGTCCAGGAGTCTGCCTGACAGAAACTGTCAGTGGAGAAGTGACAAAACAATGTAGACTCCATGGGACGGGAGGAGAGAAGACCAAGACGGTGCTGCATGGAGCCCCCATCTTACAACAGGTGTAAAGAAATTGCAGTGCGCTCCAGCACTTGCAGTTTTAGCTGAGAGGGAATTCTACACCACCCACTTTTTTTTTTTTTTTTTTTGACAGGCAGAGTGGACAGTGAGAGAGAGAGAGAGAGAGACAGAGAGAAAGGTCTTCCCTTGCCGTTGGTTCACCCTCCAACGGCTGCCGCAGCTGGCGCGCTGCGGCCAGCGCACCGCGCTAATCTGATGGCAGGAGCCAGGTGCTTCTCCTGGTCTCCCATGGGGTGCAGGGCCCAAGGACTTGGGCCATCCTCCACTGCACTCCCTGGCCACAGCAGAGAGCTGGCCTGGAAGAGGAGCAACTGGGACAGATTCCGGCGCCCTGACCGGGACTAGAACCCGGTGTGCCGCACCACAAGGTGGAGGATTAGCCTAGTGAGCAGTGGTGCCAGCTACCACCCACTTTTACTTCAGGCTGGGGAGCTGACTGGGGGCTGAGCAACTGCCAGGCTTGGAGAAGGGAAGCCACACTGCTGCCCTCCCCACCCCCATCCCTGCAGAACGCTGGACTCGGAGAGTCAGGGCAACTTGTGGAGTAAAGCACAGATTCACTGCATCTTGCAGCTGTGAGAGTTTTTGGGCATTAGCCTCAAGGCTACGCTCATGTATTCTGCATGAGCCAGGGGGAATTTTTATCTTCTAGGGGCCACTGCCAGAAGCAAACCATAAAAATAATCTATTTCCATACTGGTAGATCTGGGTTATGACCCCACTATACTCTGCAACAGTAGGACTGTAACAATTACTTCTAAAATTCTCAACCCCAGTGGAATCTACCTTTTGGACCTAGGGGAGAATCTACCTACATCCCACGTCTCTGGAATCATACCTGCCAGAGCATAATCTCCTATGTACCTTGTAGTCACCCTGTAGACCGGAGCAGGGTTTGGTTCACATCCCCTAGTCCCAGATAAAAGCAACAGCATCAGCTGGACTTTCCTACCAGGACATCTGCATCAAGCAGTCCTAGAGCCACAGAAATTGGCACCACAAACCCCAGCATCACTCAGGGAATAAGGGGACAGACACCTGTGTCTCCCTCAGCACCAAGAACAAGGCCCTGACTGTTCCAAACCCCAGGGAGACTGACACTGAACTCTCTCTGTACTGAAGAAACACACCCTAGGAAACCATAATCATCTCAAAGCCACATTTCTATCCCCACAAACTGTAGCAGACTAGACCACTGTGTCACTTATAGATACAACTGACACTGATTATGATAAATCAGTCACCTAGAGACTACACTCCTGGGCACAATTAGAACCAAAGCCAAAGCAACAAGTCAAATGATACCCTGCATTCCATCTAAATCATAAACTCTTTTCCAATAATACCTATTCCATAGAAAAGACAAATACACCAAATGTGCAGATGTCAATGCAGGAACACAGGAGACATGAAGAAGCAAGGTAAGTTGACAGCTCCAAAAGAACACAATAATCCTCAAGAATTAGACCCTGAACTGAAGGAAATCTGAAATTACAGACAGAAAATTCAAAATACTGATTGTGAGAAAATGCAAGGTGATATAAGAGAATATAAACAGAGTGAAGAAATGAGGACCAATGACTGACATGAATGAAAATATTATTAAGGGGATAGAAGTAACTAAGAAGAATCAAATTGAAATTTTGGAGATGAAATCTTCCATCAGTGAAATAAAAATAAGACAGAGAGCTTTAACAGCAGAATAGAACAAGTGAAGGAAAGAATTTCTGATCACAAGGCTAAGAATTTTGAAAAAATCCAATCAGAGAAAAATAAGGAGAACTGAAGAAAATCTATGTGAAATATAGAATACCATTAAATGACAAAGTATTCGTATTACAGGTATTCCTGAAGGAGAAGAAAAGGAAAAAAAAGGCATTTGGAAACTGCAAATGAAATAATAGTTGATAATTTATCAAGTCTTAAAAGAGACATGGAAATCCAGATAAAAGAAGCTCAAAGGACCTCAAGCTGACTCAACCAAAAAAGATCTCCAAGGCATATTGTAGTTAAATTGTCCAAAATTAAGGACAAAAATTCCTAAAGACAGTAAAAGAGTGAAGTTACAAATAGAGGAAATCCAATTAGATTAACATCAGACTTTCAGCAGAAACTCCACAGGCCAGAACAGAGTGGGATGATATATTCAAGGTCTTAAAAGAAAAAAACAAACTTCCAACCAAGAATCTTATTTCTAGCAATTCTCTGCTTTAAAAATGATGAAGAAATAAGGTATTTTCCAGATAAGCAAAAACAGAATTCTCTAGCACCAGAGCAGCCTTATAAGAAATTCTGAATGGGGTCTTGCAGTAGAAGTAAATGTCATGAAAACACATGACACAACAAATTCACAAACAGGGCAGGTAAAATCAATATCCAATCAACAAAATGATAAATGCTAATTCTTTCTGTAAACACTAACCTTGAAAATAAATGAATTAAAATCTCCACCCAAAAGACAAGTTCGCTGAATAGATAAAAAATCAAGACCCCACTATCTGTTGCCTCAAGAAACTCACTACCCAAAAATACACACAGACTGAAAGTAAAGGACTGGAAGAAGACATACCAGACAAATGGAAACCAAAAATCAGCAGGATTAGCTATTTTGATATCAGATAAGCAATTTAAATGAGAAACTGTAAGAAGAAATAAAAAATATATTTTGATGAAAAGTTTGATTCAGCAAGAAGACATATCATAAATATACATGCACCCAACTAAGCCCACCCAGATATACACAGCAAATACTATTATACAGACTCTAATACAATAATAGTGGGTGACTTCAGCAACCCACTCTCATCAATGGACAGTTCATCTAGACAGAAAATCAATAAAGATATACTGGAGTTGAAACATACAGTCAAGCAAATGGACCCAACAGACATTTATTGGACATTTCACTCAACACTTACAGAATAAACCTTCTTCTCATCAGCACATAGAACATTTTCTATGTTAGATCATATATTAGGCCACAAATCAAGTCTCAGTAAATTTAAAATGATTAAATTATACCATATATCTTCCCAAATAATCAAAGAATAAAAATAGAAATCAAGAACAAGAAGAACAACAGAATGCTCATAAATATGTGGGAATTAAACAACATGCTACTGAATGATCAGTAGGTCCTTGCAGAAATTATAAAGGAAATAAAAACAGTCTTGCAATAAATGAAATTGAAAGTACAACACTGTAAAAACTGTGGGATACAACAAAAGCAGTATTATAAAGGAATATTATAGCATTATGTGCTTATATTAAAAAAGAGAAATGTCTTGAATTAAAGATACTATCCATCACAAAGACAGAACAACAAGAACAAACCAAACCCCCAATCAGCAGGAAGTGAGAAATAATAAGGATCAGAGGAGGAATAAATGAAACTGAAACTAAAAAATACAAAGTATCAACAAAACAAAATGTTGGCTACTTGAGAAGATAACAAAATATTCCTCTAGCAAGACTAACGAAGATAAACAGAAAAAAAGCTCAAGTAAATAAAATTAGAGATGAAAAAAGATACATTACAACTGTATCAGATAGATACTTACACCACCATGTTATAACAGTACTGTTCACAAAGCCAAAATAAGGAACAAGCCAGGGTGTCCATTATCAGATGAATGGATAAAGAAAATATGGCATATATATATATATATATATATAATGGAATATTATTCATCCATAAAGAAAATTCTATCACAAGCATCAGGATGTATGCAAATCATGTTGAGTGATATAAGCTAGACACAGAAAGACAACAACATGTTCTTCCTTATATGAGGGAGCTAAAATTAAACAAAACAAAATAAACAATCAACAACAAAAAGAATGAAAGGAAAAAAAAGAAATGCCTGAGTGTATCAGTATTGCTGCAAATACAATTTTGTGAAACTCTGTTTTACACCAATGCCAAACTAGTGATCAGTGATTACTTTAAAATTTACTGTATATGGGTGAAATGGTCATTTTCCCACTCAATCATTGTTTATAGCTATTGCATATATTCTCACTAAACTGTGTCTATTTGCTTTTTACTTATTAAACTTCTTATGTGGGGAATTGTTAAATATTTTTACTGTGATATAAATTTAAAAAGTTATCTTAAAAACTAAAAGAAAAAAAGAGGGAGGGAGGAAGTGTGGGGAAGATTTTGAGGGATGGAGGGAGAAAGGAAGGGCATATCATTATATTCCTAAAAATTTATGTATGAACTATATTGACTCTGTTAAAGACTAATTAAAATTTTTAATACATAAAATTTTAAAAATGAAAAAATAAGATGATAGTGATGAGGCTTGTACACAAGTGGGTAAATGTAGGAAACAAGAGTGACAAGCCAGGCTAGTGTATAGGGCTCAAGCTGTTTTTGCCTGGATGTCTGTTCCTTGGTTAAGACTCTTCTAGCCATGCAATTCATAGTAGGCTTTCTGTTTCTGAAATGCTACCATTCTCCCATGAATACTTGCATTCTTGACTCTTACCTATATGTATTGTCAGTTATGCCCATTCAGTCACTGGTGCCGTGTTCACCACTTGTAGTCTAGTTCTTGTAAAGCAGCCAAGTGTCCCAAAATTTGTCTTCTGATTCTGTGCCTCTGATCTGCTCTAATCTTTTTTACTTTCTTCCAAATGTTACTGTTCTTCGGAGGTCAAATTCCTACTTCTGATTTTATCTTGAGTATCCCTTAAATAATGTTATAATATGTGTCTATCAAGAGCATGGGAAGCAATGATAAGTGATTATTCTATTGATATTATCATATGCCATCTAAAATATAAAAATATAATTTT
Organism: Oryctolagus cuniculus; assembly: GCF_964237555.1. NCBI lineage: Eukaryota > Metazoa > Chordata > Mammalia > Lagomorpha > Leporidae > Oryctolagus > Oryctolagus cuniculus. Next base: position 110,943,792 of record NC_091436.1, on the reverse strand, counting down.
ATATTTTATTATGTTAGATAGTCTAGTAGAAGAATTTTGAATGACATTCTAGAACCTGTGCTAAAGACTTCACATATATGGTTCCATTTATCCTTAAGAACCTGCTACTCTGTCATCTCACTTTTCAGCTTAGGAGAACCTTGTATGCCTTCTTAAGTAAAATTATGACTACCTAAATGTCAGTGACTCAGCTACTGACATTCCTTGATATTTTCTGCACTTTTTGTTATTATATTTTTTTCAAAACTTATACTCAATTTTTTCAACTGCTGCAACTACCAGTGGCTTCTATATGTTGGTTCCTACACAAGCAATAATTTAATTTTAATTCCATTTTTCAAAGAAGCCTTGTATTAAAAGACATGATATTCACTTATATTGTTTTAAAACTTGTTCTATATTAGTTTTAAATATTTTAATTTTTATTACATATTTTTGCAAGTTGAAAATCTATTTCACTTGTCAAATGTGTCTTGAGGACCTGGAATGTGCCAGTCACTATTCTAGTGACTGTAATAGACAAATAGATACAATCAAATTCTCTGCACTTAGGGAGGTAATATTCTAATTGGTTTAAGAGGGAGACAGAGAATAAGAAATTATTAAACTGAGCATATATTATTCTATATGGAAATAGATATAATAGGAAAATAAAATGGTGGGGATTAGTGTCTTCATTTTAATAAGGTAGTTAGGGCAGGCTTTTATGAGAAGCCGACAGTAAAATCCACAGAAGCATAAGCTCTTTGTCAATATTCATTGGTCATTTTTTTCATAACCATAACCATTTTACTCATGATCAGGTATGTGGCAAAAGGCCAACTGGAATTACACTGGACTTGGTAATTTCTAGAATGAGAAGAAGAGCAACAGTAGGGAAAGAGTAAACAGACTGTTAATGTCACTCTTATTCTCTCCTCCCTCTCTTTGCCTCTCTCCTGCATTTCCCATTTCTCATCTCTCTTTGTCTTTTACGCACCACCACTTGGCTGGGAACATAACTGCCTCTGTATCTGTGCTACAGCCATGTTATTTGCAGCTAACCAAAGGGAGAAAAAAAGCTTCTATCTCAGCTACAGCTTTTAAACTCTGAAAAGTAGACCAGCTTAGGTCACATGCTTTTCTTTGTAGCTATCATTACGGTCAGGGGCCAAACGCTTATGACTCAACTGGTTTGCCAACGACCCTGCACCCCCTACCCTCTGCAAACATATGAGCAAAAGAGGGTGATCCAGTGAAAAGATAAAAGTGACTGTTTAGAAAAATGGACATAAATTTTTTTTTCAAGCAGAGAGAGGACTGTAAATCACAGCTGGGTCCACCAAATTAATCAGTAGAAATATTTATAGAGAATCTTTTCTCAAATGTATGTAATGTTGGAATTTTTTTTTTTTTGACAGGCAGAGTTAGAGAGAGAGACAGAGGAAAGGTCTTCCTTCCGTTGGTTCACTCCCCAAATGACCACTACCGCTGGTGCGCTATGCTGATCTGAAGCCAGGAGCCAGGTGCTTCCTCTTGGTCTCCCATGTGGGTGCAGGGCCCAAGGAACATGGGTATGGGAGGCAGGGTAACTGTCGCTCCCCCTCTTCGTGGAGGAACGACACAGGACCCTGCGCTGTTCTTTTCGTCTGCTCGGCCCTCCCCGGGTTTGCTGCTGGTTCTTCCCGGGTTGGCTACTATCCCTTCCACCTCCGTGGAAGGGCAGTTCCCCCTGGCCACATTCCCCACTTCCGCAGGGGAGCGGCACACCGCCGACCGGCTCTTCTCGGGGGCTGCACAGGTGTTCCTTCAGCTAGATGTTCCCCATAGATGTTCCCCATAGATGTTCCTGGTGCATGCCGTCTCTCTCCTCCTTTATAGTCCTCCTCCGCCAATCCCAACTCGGCTGCCCACACGCCGAGTACGCTGCTCTCCTCCAATCAGGAGCAAGTCCTACAGTTTATTAGCTGAACTGGAGGCAGCTGTGCGGAAGCTGTTTACTTCTCTCCCAGCGCCATATTGTGGGAGAGCAGATGCATAGAATAAGTCTTAATTCCAGTAACTCAGTCCAGTCCGGATTGCTCCCCACAGTAACCATGCATAAAAGGCTCCAACTCTGCTAACCCACATTCACAAATAGTTTGCGTTGTTAAATGGTGAAGTAGCTTGATAATGGGTATGGGGCACATGTCCACATCTCAGCCCCAACAATCCCTAAATGTTACTTTACTGGAGAAGAAAAGGGGAATTTTACTTACAGAGGTAAGTAAGTTAAGGATCATGAGCTGAAGGGATCATCCTGCACTCTCTAGGCAGACACTAAATACCATTATAAGTATCTTTTAAGAAAAAGGCAGATGCAGATTAGATAAGCACACACACAAAGGAAAAGGTGATGTGAAGACTGAGGCAGAAATTGTATTGATAGAGCCACAGCCAAGAAATGCTGACAGCCATGAAATGCTGACAGCTATCACAAGTTGGAAGACGCAAGGAAGGATTCTCTCTGAAAGCCTCGACAGAGAACTCAGCCTACAGACACTTCCAGAACTGTGAGAGAAAAAAATCTGTAATGCACTAAAGGTAAATAAAAGAGATGTGGTGAAGTTAAACGGCAGCAATTTATCTGGAATTCTCAGCGAGCTGAGAAGTTAAATGCTATCTGCATTAAAGCAAAACAACCTTAGCCCCAAACCAGGGGTTGCTGGATGGAGATGGAGGAAGGCACACAAAAAAATGGAGCAATGACTTGTCCCATTATTTATAAGTGAGGCAAGGGAATAATACAGCTTTGAGAACCCACGAATCTTCAGTCTTTTTGTGTACAATAGGCTTGAGATTCAGCAAGCGAGCAGGTGAACCTGTTATTACTTTCTGGAACTTCTGCTTCTCTCTAAATTGAGTCCAAGACTGAAAATCAGGGTTCACACACTTGGACCTCGAGCCACACTAGGGCAGCATTTCATGAACTCATAGAAGTGACTGCATTCAAGGGTATGGCTTGTGTCTTAGGCTTCTTTTCATCAACCTTCCCCTGATGCAGTACCTTACACAGGACTTTCCCAGTGATTTTTACAAATCTTTGCAATTGCTTAATGGAAGAAAATGCGGTATTGAGTGTGGAGGCTTCTTACTATGGAATGCATGCGAACAAAGGAAGGGTTATAACACAAAGAAAGAATGAGAAGTGAAATCAGTAACAAATAAGCACAAATTTAGGGACATATTTCTTAAACTATAACTTGGAAAGCCAGTAAAAGTGATGCTCTGGTGAAATGAAAATAATAGTAATATTTTAAAACCAAGAGAGTTAATGGATGGGACACCATTTCCATGGATAGTTTCCACTGGATAGTTCAATTATAATTTTGAGGTTGATAGCAAGTTGATAACAGAACTGAGCATAACATATTTTTGAGCTGAAATTATACACTTACATATTTTACATCTAATCAATACATTATGTGAAAGTTATATTGAGGCATTCTCTAAACAGTTTGACAGGTATGGTTTTATATTTTCCTATTGTGAGATATTTGAAGTTCAACAGTACATGAAAATAGAATGTCAATAGGTATTCGCTCTGCAGGTTTTTTTTTTTTTTTTTTAAAATACCTTGCAACTTAGGTATCAAAATGAATTGTTTGTTTCATAAAATCTCTTGATATATTGCCTGAATATCATGCCAATATCTGATTTAATTGTTTCATACTACAGCCTGAGCATTGGCAAATTCCTAAAGTTCCCCAGATCACAGAAATGAACAGCCAAGTTGGGAACCACTGCCTCAGAGCTTTATTGGACCTGGCTGATTAAGGTAAGTTCACAATAAGGCTAAAAGTTCGCCAAAACTGGTCTACATTAAAAAAAAAAAAAAAAAAAAAAAAGCAAAACACCAAAACAGAAGAATAAGAAAATTTAAACTGTTAAGAAAATCTAAGTAACCTGAGATCATCAACTTGACTATATTCATAAAATTCAGTAGATTCTTTTTAGAACAATTGACTCTAATACTCAATGAACAACAACAACAAAAACAAGATGTATTTGTTTTTAGTCTCTCACTTTTTACTTAAGCAACATCTTCTGGTTAGTGTATTACACTTAGGGAGAATGTTGGTAAAAATGACATTAATATCATTAACATAGCAATGTGATTATTGACTAGTGTATTATAGTTGATTTTGGCAGGGAAAGTTTATTCAATGACCCATTGTATAAACCAGAAAAAAATTTTTACAAGTATAATAGATTTACTGATATATTACTTTAATTAAAGACTAATTTTCATTCATTCAATTTGTATGAAGCACTTACTATATGACAAGTATGTTATGACTCTTATCTGTTTCAGAGCTGACATAAGACTAGCCCTGGACAGCATTATCATGAAAATAACTAGTGTGTAAAGGCTGACTAGGAAATAAATAGCTATGCATTTTACTGAAATGTAAGACTGTAAAAAATATAGCTTATTCTAGGGGAAACTGCACATTTTTCAAGTGTGCAATCTGACACAGGTATACATATACACCAGTATTCTGACACAAGTATTTGTCAATGAACCTATCATCACATTCAAGAACATATCACCCCTCCAAACATCTCAGGCCGCTTTGTAATTCCTTTTTTCATTCCCCTCCACTCCTAGCACTCGTCCTCAGGTAATCACCCAGTTGTTCTGCTACTGCAGATTATTTTCCATTTTATGGACTTTTATATAAATTGAGCAATATAGTATGAATTCATTTTTGGTTACCTCATTTCACTCTGTGTAATTATTTTGAGGTTCAATCATGATTTTTAGGTTTCATGAAATACAATTTTTAAAGTTTATTTTATATTTTATTTATTTGAAAGGCAGAGTGACAGACACACACACACACAGAGAGAGAGAGAGAGAGAGAGAGAGAGAGATCTTCCATCTGCTGGTTCACTTCTCAGATGCCCAGAATAACCAGGGCTGGGCCAGATCAAAGCCAGGAACCAGAAACTCATCTCAGGACTCCTACACAGGTGGCAGAGACCCAAGTACATAAACCATCATCTGCTGCCTCCCATGGTATAAATGATCAGAACTGGAATTGAATATTTCCATTATTTCCTCCAAAAGCATATACCAATTAACAGTCACTCTTTATTCTCCCCTCTCCCTATAATTCCTCACTTGGTTTAGTCGAAAACTGTTCTATCTAAATTTGTTTATTCAACACATTTTGTATTATTAGGACCCAACAATATGTATACTGAACTAACTGGCTTCTTTCATTTAGTATAATGTTTCTGGAGATCATGCATATTGTAACATTTGTCATAATTCACTCCTTCTAAATCCAAATAACATAATATTTCTTATATAAATATCTATAAAATTTTAGTCACTCATCAAGTCATGAGTGTTTGGGTTGCCACTTTTAGTTATAAATAAAGTTGTCTAGAGCCTAGAGTGATTACTGATGCCATAAACAAGAGTGTCAATTTGCTAAGTCAACAACAGGAGTCACTGTGCACTTACTCCTCATGTAGGATCTCTGTCCTTACTGTGCTGTACATTGTGATTTAATGCTATAACTAGTACTCAAACAGTATTTTTCACTTTGTGTTTCTATGTGGGTGCAAACTGTTGAAATCTTTACTTAATATATGCTAAACTGATCTTCTGTATATAAAGAGAATTGAAAATGAATCTTGATGTGAATGGAAAGGGAGAGGGAGTAGGAAAGGGGAGGGTTGCGGGTGGGAGGGAAGTTATGGGGGGGGGGAACCATTGTAATCCATAAGCTGTACTTTGGAAATTTATATTCATTAAATAAAAGTTAAAAAAATAAATAAATAAAGTTGTCGGGTACTTGGGTATACTTTTTTATATGGGTATTTGTTTTCATGTCTCTTGGGTATATTTCAAGGAATGGAATTGTTAGTTATATAGTTAACTATGTTTAGTGTTTTACAGAAATGTCAAAATGTATTCTAAGTGGATAAACCATGTTATATACCTACAAGTAATATATGAGGGTTTGCTTATTTTTATATACTCCCTGAATACTATCTTTTGATTGGCCTCTCCCAAGGCCATGAACGGGAACACTTATAGAGCTCATCTCTTTTATTTTCTTTCTGTCAGATATCACTGTTGTTCACTGTTGGATGTTCAGTGTCATTAAACAATGTTTCACATATTTGTTGTGTTCTTCACAGCTCTAGATATAATAATAAATCTAGTTCATGTTTACATTTGGCCAGAAGTGATTGCTATTTGTATTTCAATTTTTTGATTATAGCTTTTGGTCCGTATCTTCTACTACATAGTGAGTTTTTGACAGGTGGGTTCTTTTTAGGTTTTCATCTTTATATCTAATCTCCTCTCCATGGGTTGATGGTGTTTTGCATATATTAATAACTCAATAAATGTTTCATGATGTTGAACCATTTTTAAAAAAGTGTAAGTTGGGATTTGGGATTTTTCTCAATATTCTGATAGTTTCCATACTGTAGAAATATGGAATGTTGGTCTAGCCCCTCATCTCATTTTATAACCTTATCAAATGTTTCCACAAAAGTGAACTTTTCCAAAACTAGTTATAGTCTAAAATAAAACAGTCCTCTTGATGACCATAAGACAATTAAGAATGTTACTTAATTGATACATACTTTAGCTTTCATTTATATAATGCATGTGACAACACTGGCTCTAAATAAATGATTCTTTTGTTGCTGAAGTGGAAACAGAGTTTATGTGAAATATTGCTCTCTCAGTTGCCATCTACAATATAAATGAAAACAATGATTTTGCACATAGAAAGTATAATGTATGAAAGGACTCCAATCCTTTCAAAGAATTCAAATAAAAAAGCATAAAAGAATATTCTACAAGTCTTTGCTTATAAAGAAAATATCTCATTCTTAATTAGACATCCATTTGTGCACATAGGCTAGCAATTTTACCAACCATGCCTGATTTAACACTGTACACCAAACACACTTACACTCTCACATCACTTTATTCATGATTTTTTCTCCTTTACCTTTTTTGTGACATTGTCTTTATATACTCCTTAAAAGCATAAAAGCTAAAATGCTATGCCCATTCTCTTGTATAGCATATTTCCAATAGCATATGTAAAACTATTTTAATAGTAATGCAATCTCATAATCAAAAATATCATGAAAATATTAAAGTGAACATACTCTTAATTATTTTTGGTTTTGAGCTTTAGGAATTTTGTTTTGACTATTAGGTTTCAGAGGTATCCCCATAATTAACCAGTTCTCACTTAAGATGAAGAAAATTGGGGAGATCCAAGATGGCTGAATAGGGTATAGCCACACTAACTTCAGCTGGTCTGAGATATGAAAAGAACAAAGGGAAGACCACATTCCCAGGGATCTGGGACCTGATGGATAGAAATTTTCAGGAAAGAACTTTAAAAAAAAGCAACAGCTCTGTAGAATAGGAGGAGAGAGGACAGGGACACCACTGCAGCCAGCTGTGTGGCACAATCAGCTGGCTGAAGTGAGCCCCATAATATCATGACAAGAGTGCAATACTTGGCAGTGAAAAGTCAGGCAATGCTCCCCTCCTCCACTCCTACCAGTATCATAATCAGCATCAGCAGGAGATACCATCTTCTTACAGAGAAATGAGAGGAGACTGCAGCAGCCACTGTCACTGATGATACTGCCTGAGGCAGAACGTTGTGGAGCACACGAACTTGGAGTGTGTTCTGCTGAACTAGAAGGGGCCAGGATGCCCAACTAAGGTATAAGCTTCCATGGCTCACCTGCATGTGACTGGGGTATTTAATCAAGGATAAATCTGTGGTCCCCCCTGACTTTGAGTCTGGCCTTAAGGGTTTGCAGGGGATGGGGTACCCACTTAAACCTGTGAGGTGCTCTCCTTCCTTCTACATCACTGGCTTCTTCTCTATCACTCCACCAAGCAGACCACTGACAGGCAGTTGACTCTGGGACTGCCTCAGCTCTCTCTGTGGACACAGCAGCCTTCGGGGGCTAAGAGTGGATCCCCTGTTCTCAGTGACTGTGGGAGCCCTGTGTGCTATGATTGAGAATGCTGTGACTGCATGATACTGCCTGGAGAGTAACTGAGTCAAAGGTTTTGTGTTCACACTGAACATCTGTGCTCACAGATCCTTTGTGTGGTTCTCGTGAATACGTGGGTAGGGTGTGTGGCCACTGTGGCTCAACCTGGGCATTGATCACCTCGGCAGAGAGGAATTAAGGCAGTGATCACACCAGCCATCATGAGCATCTCTCCCTGCTGCTGCAATTAGAGATCTACTATATCCATCTAGGGTGTCACCCTGGACTTTTTGTACCATACCCAAATACTGACCAGAGCTCCCTGGACCTACTCAGCACACACCTCTGAATAGCTATTAGAAGGAAAAAGCATTGCACTGTTATAGAGGCATATTTCAAAGATTAAAGCCATCAGAGCAGAAAAGCAAGAAGCAGTTCCACAAATGCCTAAAAATAAATGTAGAAACACTAAAACATGAACAAGAAAGATGACATCACTTCCCTAAAGGAACACAACATTTCCATATTAAAAAGTGAAGATGAAGAGATTAAAGAAATGCTTAAAAAGGAATTCAAAAAAATGATCATAGGATTAATCAAAATCAATGAGAAGCAAATTCATGAGTTAAAGAAATCATAGGGGCCAGTGCCATGGCTCACTTGGTTAATCCTCTGCCTGTGGTGCCAGCATCCATATGGACACGTGATTCTAGTCCCGGTTGCTCCTCTTCCAGTCCAGCTCTCTGCTGTGGCCTGGGAAGGCAGTGGAGGATGGCCCAGGTGCTTGGGCTCCTGCACCTGCATGGGAGACCAGGAAGAAGCACCTGGTTGCTGGCTTTGGATTGGCGTAGCACGCTGGCCATGGCAGCCATCAGAGGGGTGAACCAATGGAAAGAAAACCTTTCTCTCTCTCTCTCTCTCTCTCTCTCTCTCTCTCTCTCACTGTCTAACTCTACCTGTCAAATAAAAATAAAAGAAATCATAAATGTCATGGATGAAAAATTTTCACATGAGATATTGAAGAGAAATAAGTCTATTAGAAATGAATAATTCAATATGGCAAATAAAAAAAGTACAAAGCCTTAAGAAAGAATATATGATTTAGAAGATACATTTTTAGAAGTATCTCAGACTGAATAAATGAAAAAGAAATTATAAAAATTAAAAATAAAGTTTGAGATTTATGGTATACTATCAAATGACCCAAGATATAGGTATTAGGGGTTTCTGAAAATTTAGAAATAGAGAATAGATTAGAAGGCCTATTCAATTAAATAATAACAGAAAATGTCCTTGTCCTTAATTTGGACAAGAAAGGAATATCCCACTACAGAAAGCACATAGAACTCCTAATAGACAAGAACAGAAAATCTTTACCATGATGCACTACAGTTGAACTTTCAAAAGTAAAACATAAACAAAGATTCTAAAATGTGTGTGAGAGAAATGACAGATTACCTTCAGAAGATCTCAAATTATACTGACAACTGATTTCTCATTAGAAACCCTACAGGCTAGGAAAGGATGGAGAGACCTAGTTCAAGACCTAAGACCTAAAAGACAAAATAATGTCAATCCAGAATACTGTACCCTACAAAGCTGTCGTTCATGAATGAAGGTGAAAAAAAGACCTTCTATGCCAAACAGAATTTGAAAGAATTTATCACCACTCATCTAACCTTATAAATGATTCTTAATGATGTGCTACACACAGAAACACAGAAATATAGTCATCATTATTAAAGAATATGAAGGCAGAAAATCTCCTAGTAAAAGTATAAAGGAAATAAAAAGCAAACAATAGGAATGTTTATGGAAAAATGGTAGATCCAAGTCATTACTTATCAACAATGACCTTGAATGTAAATGGGCTAATTCTCCAATTAAAAAATACAGACTGGCTGAATGGATTAAAAAAGCAAGACCCATGTGTTTGCTGCCTACAAGAACCACCCCTCCTCAACAGAGACTGAAAGTGAAAAGATGGAAAAAGGTGTTCTATGCTAACAGAAACTTAAAAAAAAGAGCAGGAATAGCCATCCTGTTATCAGACAAAATATACTTTAACAGAAAAACAGTTAAAATAGACAAAGATGTTATTATGTAAACATTAAGGGACCAATTCTACAGGAAATGTAACTAAAAGAAATGTATATGCAACAATTAAAAGCAATGTTAATAGATTTAAATTAAAAGCAATGTTAATAGATCTAAATGGAAATGTAGATTCCAAAAATATAATAATGGGAGACTTCAACACCCCAATTTCTCTAATGGAAAAATCAGTTATACAAAAAACAAAAACAAAAGAACTAATCTACATTATTTACCATATGGGCCTAATTGATAACTACATAATATTTCATCCCAAATCTGCAGAATACACATTCTTTTAATCAATGCATGGAATTTTATAAAGGATAGACCATATGCTAGACCATAAAGGAAGTCTCAACAAATCAAAGCAGTTCAAATCATACAAGTATCTTTTCTGATCACAATGTAATGAATCTGGAAGCTAACAACTTAAGAAATCTAGAAAATTTGCAAACACATAGACTGAACAACATGCTCCTGAATGAACAGTAAGTCATAAAAGAAGTCAAAAAGGAAATAAAATATTCTTGGAAATGAATGTAGATGATAACACAACATATCAAAACCTGCTGGATATAGAAAAGCAGTGTTAAGACTGCAGTTTATAGCACTCAGTACATATATCAGGAAATTAGAAAGGTATAAAGTAAATTATATATCAATGCATGCCAAGAACCTGGAAAAACAGCAACCAATCAAACCTCAAATAGTAGGAGGAAAGAAATAATTAAAATTAGACTAGAAATAAACAAAATTGATACCAAATATCAATACAAAATATCAGTGAAATGAAGAGCTGGTTTGTTGAAAAAGTAAACAAAATTGATACAGCCCTTGCCCAGCCAACCAAAAAGGTAGAAGACCCAAACTGATCAAACCAGAGTCAAAAAAGGAAATGTTACAATGGATATCACAGAAGTAAAAGGAATCATTATGAATTATTACAAACATCTATATGCTAACATTGGAAAACCTAGAAGAAATGGATATCTTTCTGGACACATAAAATCTACAAAAATTAAGTCATGAAGACATAGAAAACCTAAATAAACCAATAAGGAAGACAGAGATTGAATCAGTAATAAAGACCTTCCCAACAAAGAAAAGCCTGGAGCAAGACTGTTTCATTGCTGAATTTTAACACAATTTTAAAGAAGAATTAATTCTAATTCTTCTCAAACTATTTAAAACAATTGAAAGAAGGGGAATCTTCTCAAATTCCTTCTATGAGGCAAGCATCACTTTAATTCCAAAACAATAAAAAGATACAACAAAGAAAGTGAGCTATAGATCAATATCCCTGAAAAACACAGATGCCAAAATCCTCAACAAAATGCCAGCTAATCAAATTCAACAACACATCACAAAGATTCATTCACCCAGATCAATTGAGATTTATCTTTTGTATGCAGGGATGGTTCAACATTTATGATATATATCATAATATGATATATCACATTGACAAACTGAAGAAAAAAAGCATATGATTATCTCAATAAATACAGAGAAAGCATTTGGTAAAATACAACATCATTTCATAATAAAAACCTTATCAAATTGGGTATATAAGGAACATTCCTCAACACAATCAAGGCAATATATAATAGACCACATCATGTTGAATGAGGAAAAGCTGGAAAAATTTCCATCAAGATCCTGAACCAGACCAGGATGCCCATTTTCACCACTGCTATCCACAGTGAGGTTTCACCTCATCCTAGTTAGAATGGCTCTCACAAAGATCAAAAAACAATAAATGGTAACTAGGATATGGGGAGAAACGTACCTTCATACACTGTTGGTGAGAATGTAAACTAGTATAGTGATTGTGGAAGACAGTATGAAGATATCTTAGAATATTAAAAATAGATCTATTATATGTCCCAGCCATCCCACTCCTAGGAATTTACCCAAACAAAATGAATCAGCATATTAAAGAATTATCTGTTCTCCCATGATTAATGCAGCTCAATTCACAAGAGTGAAATAAGCCAGTCTCCTAAATGACAAATCTCATATGTTGTCCCTGATCTGTGGTAACAAATAGAGTACAAAAAAATCTAATTTATATGAGAAAAACTGTTATTTTGAGATATGACTATTGTTTAAACCCTTGTCTCTACTGTTGAGGCACTGTGGATTTTTTTGGTTTATTTAATTTTACTTCTTATGATTTATTGAGTTCTTTACTTAACTGAGAGTTAATCTTATGATTATAAAATAAACTGAAAATATATCATTGTAAAACTTAAAAGACAGAGTAAGAAAGGAGGAAGAAGGAGAGAGATGGGCAGGATGGAGGGTAGTGTTGGAAATATCACTGGATACTAAATCTGTACATATAAAATATATGAAATTTGTTCACCTTATGTAAGTAAATACCTATTTAAAAATGAAAATAAAAAAGATGCAGAAAAATCACTAAGCCACTTGTTCTCATACGTAACTTATTTCTTCATATTTGTGAAGCACCAAACAAGTTGGAAAATATGTAAACTAATTTTGCTTATTATTACAATTCAATCTGATGCTAAGATGAACAAGAAGACTTTCTGATTGACACCAAAATCGTGGGATTTGAATAGTCATTAAAAATCAGGTGATCACCAGCAAGCTAAAGGAATCAGAATATAGAAAAATTATTGTGTCTTTCCAATTTAATTAATTTTCCTCTTCCCCAAGAATACATTGTCTGTTAGGCTAAACTTTTGTAAAGCTTTGTTTGGGTAAGTGTTAAGCAGAAAACTTGATTTACTGGAGAAGAATGCAGTTCACTTGTACTTGTTTACTTACTCGTAAATTAATCTTGAAAAAGTAAAATGCATTTAAATTAAATTTGGTTCCTAATGTTGAAAAAGATGAGCTGTTTTAAAGGAATGTTTTATTATTTTAATTGGGTGATTCAATTATACATAGTTCTAAACATCTTGAAGAGGTAGGTGAGAGAAATTCAATAAATTTGTAATTGTTTTTCTAAAATCACTTGTGATATTCTTAGAGAAGTTTGCATACAAATATGAGAACAAAACAAAAAGTGTTTCAAAATATTTTTCATAGCAATAGATCCAGGAGAGCTCTAGAGAGGAATATTTCCAAAGGAAAAGCCATTACCAACAGGACAGAAACCATATAATTTATGAAAATATTATGATACTCCTGGTTCCTTTGAAATGGAAATAGGGGCTGGTGTTGTGGCATAGCAGAAAAAAATCACCATTTGCAATAGTTCATTTATCGACTGCTCCCTGCTAATGACCTGGGAAAAGCAGAGGAAAACAGCACAAGTTTTGGGCCCTGGATACTCACATGGGAAACTGATGAAACTCCTGGGTGGATCCTGGCCCACCCCACGCTGTTTGGGCCATATGCAGTGTGAACCAGTGGATGGAAGACCTTTCACTCTCTCTCTTTCCTTCTCTTTCTCTCCCACTCTGTCTCTCCCTCTCTATATAATTTGACTTTAAAATAAGTAAATAAATAATTTTTTAAAAATAAATGGAAATGAATTCATGGAACTTTATAGAAAATATTTTGGCAGAACATCTTCACATTAACTGTATAGTCTCAATATGTTAAAAGGATACCACTGACAGGCTTATTTATAAGGGAACACTTTGGGAATTGTTACGAGGAGACACTTGAGTTTTGAAAATTTCCTCAACAACTGACAGGCAATAACTTGTGTCTTTTTATCCCTTGGCATTTAGTATTAATATTAAATATATTACTAAGTGTGCGATTTAGACAAATACTCACATTTGAAAGGTATTAAAAGTGAAACTTACAGCAGGTTAGTTCTCAGGATATTCCATGTGCAGTAGGGAATAGCTCTTTCTATTGACTTTTAGGTAACATTTTCTAGAGATGCTGTTTTGAAGTTTTAAAATGCATGGTCAGTGAAGAGATGTAATGCCTCTAGGATGCAAATCAGGATGCATATTAGAGAAAGATGTCAATCACAGGTGCTGTCCTCCTTTGGAATTAATCAGGGTGGTTGGGTTTGAATTTAACTGACACTTCTCACTATTATATATTTTAGAAAATATATACATGTCTGCTTAGTTATTATTATAAACACCTCTCTGATTTCGGTCCAGTGAGAGAGTATTTGTTTATATTTTCTATGATAATAAGACGCTGGTGATAGCAGTTTATAAAATGGCTCATCTTAGTGTAGGTTATTTTATACTCACCAGCTAATATGTCCCTGAGTATTTACAAAGGAAAATTCTAGATCATTGCATTAAGGTATTTTTATATTATTTGCCTGGTAACTTAGACCATAATTATCAAATAAGGATCACCTGCCATAAACTCTTTAAATCTGTTGACAGATATTGTATGAAATATATACATATGTACCAGGTTGAATTGTCATTACAGTGTGATGTAGTAGAGGATTATGGAATTTAAATCACATTAACCCTTATTTGAATTCTGGCTTTAACATTTTTCTATTTTGTAAAATATTGATACTAATGTATATGTTATACTTGGGGTAGTTAAGTTAATATGCACAATTAAATATGGATGCCCTGTTAACATAAAATTAACATAAGATATGATTTTCCTTACATTTGTTTTGTCCTATTAGACTTTTCAACTTTTATTTATTTATTTACATTCTATTTGAAAGGCAGAGAAGCATAGAGAAAAGATACACAGAGGCAGAGAGAGAGAGATCTTCCATCTGCAGTTTCATACTTCAAATGCCTACAATAGGAGGACCAAGCCGAAGCCAAGAGCCTGGAACTCAGTCCAACTCTTCCACATGGGTGGGAGAGACCCAATACTTTAACCTTAACCAGCTTCCCTGTAGGGCGCACATTAGCTAGAAGCTGGATTGGAAGTCAAGGAGCTGGGACTTGAACCAGGCACTCTGGTTATGAGACATTAACATCGCAAGTGGCAAATTAACTTCTGTACCAAGCACCTGCTCCCCCAACTAGGTTTATAAAGCTGTTTCTGTAATATCTGTTAGTACTAACACAATAAAAGTCAGTTATATAGAATAGCAAGTAATGGAAATATGATTTCAAAAAAATACCCTGTGGGGAAGGCATTTGGCCTAGCAGTTAAAACATCAGATATGCTGCCTGCATCCCACATCAGAATGCCTTGGTTTGATTCCCTGATCTGATTTCCACTCCAGCTTCCCCCTAGAGATCCTGGAGGGTGGCAAGTGGTTACTCAAGTAGCTGTGTCCCTGACACCCATATGGGAGACCCGGATTGAGTTCCCACCTCCTGGCTCCAGTTCATAGCCCTGGCCATTGTGAACCTTTGCAGAGTTAACTATTGGAGGTTGTGTGCTCTCTCTTGTGCTCTCTCTCTCTCTCTCTCTGTCTTCCCTTCTCATCTTCTCCCTCCCGCCTTCTTCCCCTTTAAATATATATATATATATATATATATATATATATATATATCATGTATTTCCCTTGATCTTAGTGGAAATAAATAAGAATGAAAGTGATTGGTGTTCTTCAATCAATGCAGATGAGTACTTTATAGATTCAATATAAAATGACTTAAATTGGAAAAAGGACTATTCTCACTGGTTATGTTTCATACAGTTCAGTGACTAGCTTAGCATAAATTACTAAGCAAAATAGCCCATAAGAAAATAAATTGAACAATTTCTGAAGTTTCCTTGATTTCCTTGATGAAATCCTGTATAATCTGTTCATAATCATTTCCCAGACTTAACTATGGCAAAACTAGATGTCTTCTCATCCCCAGAGGTCAAGGTTTTGTGTATCCCAAACAAAACAGGGCTTACTTGGCCAGTAACAGAATGGTGTCACAGAGAAAAAACACTCAAATCAAATGCCAAAACTCTGGAACAGCAATCAGTACATGAAGTCTTTCAAACAGGTGGAATTGAAGCTATCACAGAGAAATCAGAAAAATTTCCATCCACATCTTATTTACTTCTCTTTTCAAGCTCTTACCTGTCTTCTCTCCTGCCTACTCAGACAAGCCAGCAGCAGGAATCAATGGTGGGGAGGAAGCTTTTACTTTTACCTCCTCACTTCCCATCTGCCTTCGGATCTATTGTACCTACTATTCCATGGGCAATTCCATGTTCTCTCCATGTTAATGTAACCACCCCCCAGTTGTACAAATCTCTTCATGATCTGTGACTTCCATCAGGGTCCCCAGACACTGGGTAGAGCAATCAAAGTCACCTTGCAGGAGTGAGGAATGTGAAAGGAGAATGGGCAATCCAAGACAACCAGAGTACTTGTTTTATTCACTAGTATTTTCTCTCACCTCTGGCACATGAAAAGGACTTAATAAATAACACTGAATAAATGATTAAGTGGATAAAACATGTTTATCCATTAATATTTGATCCCTAACACATTTGTATCTTTTATTCTGGGGAAGGAGGATGCATGAGGGCACTTCAAGAAGCTCATAGAAATTATATATTATGGACAAACTATCCATTTATTTAAAAATTTATTTCAACCAAAATAAACTTAGATTTTAATTCTAGTTTTCCATGAACTTTTTGTAATCACTTGAATGGGTCTCTGTGATTTTATTGTGAACAATATGTAACATTGTCTAAACAGAAACAGAAGAGGGTAAGTAATTTAAGAGGTCAAGAATTGCTAAAGATTTTGTACTGCCAGGAATTTCTGATTAGATTAAAAATGATATCAATGGTAAAAATGAGATCATTAGTGTCCCCTTCAGAGTTGCAAATGGGGCATTACCAAATAAAAAATCAGGAGGTGCCTTTTGTTACACAATGAGAACACATATAAGTCACACAGTATTGAAATTATATCAGTAACAATTGAGTATCACAATATTTAAAAAGTATACAAGGACACTTACCACTTTAGACATATATAGGAAACTTAAGACATTTTCTAATCGCCCGTTCAAGATAAGTACAGACTGTAAATATCTATGCAGAATTGGATGGGTAGGGACTATCTTTTTGTTCATATCTCTGTGGCAATGTTAGGTTTACCTTGATATATTTTTTAATTGAAAAATTGTGTATATACAATTCATCAAACTTTTATTCTAGTGTTTGAGACTTCAATGAAGATATGCAGTATTTTAAATATAACTCTAAAATATAGATCAAAAGATAGTTAGTTCCTAGAGGTAATTGTTTAAATTACAAAAATCATTTACCAGTTGTCAACATGGTATATTTATTGGCTTAAAATTTTTTATTAAATTTACAGGGAAGTCAAAAGCAGTGTATCTTCTTTTAACTCAAAATGTATGGGTATCATTTCCCTCTGTAAATAAAATTATATGGCCAACCCTTTCTGATCCATGCTTTTCTTTTATATGTGTGATGCTTTTCCTCTATAATGAGGCTAACTATTCATATGAAAAAGAAAGCTTCGCTATGATTTGAACACAATTTGGCTCCTCAACTCATGTAGATATTTAAAACCCAAAGTTATTGTTAATAGTATAAAAGAGGATGTAGCTTGATATAAATATGATATTTAAGACGTGAGCCCTAAGTAACCAGAGGTATGCCTTTAGCAGGTAGTTCTCAGGAGGATGTTGGTTATATGAGCCTAACCTGTCTGCCTGCCTCTCTCTTTCTCTCGCCTTAAAACTCACCATGTTACTATTTCTCCATACATACTCCATCAGTGCCATCCTCTGGCCTCATCAGACACCTGAATCAATGAGGCCTGCCTGATCTTGGAATATGAACCCCAAAACTGTAAGCCAAAGCAAGTCTTTTATTCACTTGTATCATGTTATAGTGAAGACAAGCTGATGAATATACTTTGAAAACTTGCTTCCACAGTATGATATTTTGCACTTTACATGTATACTAAGAGAAAACCACCTAGAAACATTTATAATTTTAAAATTTCATGGGGTTTAACAAAATACATATGTTTCTGGTTTTATTTTAAGAACAGAGCCCAAATAAGAGATGAAAAAAGTATAATTTACCACACTGTGCCCTCAATCCGTTGATAAAAGGCAGCAATGTTAGAGGCTGTTGCCAATACAGAAAACAAATAATGAAAGTACTTTGTTTCTACCTGCAAATAAACACAGGAGCAGAGAATGCCAAGAAACTCCAGGAATAATAACAACAAAATCATTATGTTACTCATTTGTGAAAGAGTGGAACTAAACAGTGTCACAACAATGGGAGCCTCTGAAGAGATCCCGTGTAGAGGGCAAACATAATTACCGAAGATGTCTGTGTTCTCTGCTGATAGAAACCTGAAAGGAAATGCCCTCTTTCATTTGCAAAAGAATATAACAATGTACATTTGATATTTTTCCAGGGTTCTAGCACTTTCATCTTAAGGATAAGAACTAAATAATATCATATTTCTATAGAAAGAAAGATTGTAATATTTTAGGTTTATATCAGCCATCATATTATTTAATAAAAAGCATTTAGCAGAGTTCGTTCCTGAATCTGTGTGCAACTAACAAATTATGCAGCTCCACAGTAAAGTCAGTCTTTCAAGAATTTAACTTCAAGAATTAACAGTTGTGGCACTAAAGGCATGTGGTCTTAGTACTACCTAGAACAGAACAGTGCAGAATATATGCTCCTTGTTGATTTAATGTGTAAAACCTTACTATAACTCAATGAAATGAGTATGTCTCCTCCAATTACAGCTGAAGAAACTTAAAAGATATGATAATTTACACAAGACCACATGACTGGTTTTTCTCACCACAAATCCAAATACCACAAGGCTGTCCCAATAGAGGACATAATAAATATGGACTACTAGGGGAGTATATGATGGATGAAATAGTTAAAACATCAAAGATAAAAAGACAAATTCTAAAGATAGAGGTGGTATATGATAACATGAAGGATGGTTTTTAAAGTCTCAGAAAGCACAGGTAATTCCTCTTTCTTGACACATTATGCCACCATGAAACAAATTTCTTTTTCTGCATATTCCTTGTTTTTTTCATGCCACCCCAAATGACATATGCCACAGCCTAATGTCAAGAGGCATTAAATTGTACTTTAATCCCTTTGTTCATGTAGTTTAAAGGATAGGATGTCAAAAAGAATGGGTTGACTATTGACAAGAGTTCAAATACTTCTGCCTTGGTTTCAGATTCTTGTCAATTTGATTCCTCTTAGTCTTGTAACCTTCCCCAGTGCTTTGCTGACAATCTACTACTTATTTCCTGCTGAACTGCTGTTACTGTCAGAGCCATTTCCACACTGACATCTACTTTCCTTTTATTAAGCCTGTTACTCAAGTTGTATTCAAGTTTTTAACTATTTTGTAAAAGGCGAAAGATTTATACAATCTGAAGAGAAACCAGAGTATTAAGTTTTTAACTGCTTTGAAGGGACAGGGAGAGTTTATATACTTGAAAATTTAGGATCTTGGTACATATTTAAATTAAATATGCTTTCATTTCATCCTGCCATCCATCAGGAAGAGTAGAGCAAATTCTTCTATTAATTAATGCTAATTTAAATACATAAGCAATGTAGTACATACCCAACTATTTTATCTTTTTAACAGCGAAAATATTTATACAAATTT